>NC_056737.1:1307661978-1307829478 GCF_019279795.1 Protopterus annectens | reverse complement strand
CCTTTCCAAACCAGAAAAAGGTCGTCCACAAACCTCTTATAGAATACAACATTATTCTTAAAAGAGGTGAGGTGAAACAACTCCTCATTCTCCCATTGAGCCATGACTATGTTGGCGTAGCTATTGGCACAGGAAGTGCCCATAGCTACGCCATCATTTTGTATATATAGTTTCTCATTGAAAACAAAAATATTATTTTCTAGTATAATTTCTAAAAACAGGGCTAGTAGTTCTATGAACTGAGTATCCATGCCTGCATGTTTTCTAAGATAGTTAGAGACACTATTAATGCCTACATCATTGGGTATGACCATGAAGAGGCTTTTCACGTCCAATGTGACTAACAGGTAGTCTTCAATATTCTCTTCTCTTGAAAGAAATTCATACAATTCAAGCAAAAACTGCTTACTATCCTTCAAGATATTTACATTACTCTCTAATACTGTTTTGAGATGTTGTTCCACAAAAAGGGAGAATGGTTCTGTTAACCACCCACGCCCTGAGACGATGGGTCTCATAGGGGGATTCTCTAACCCTTTATGTACCTTAGGAAGTCCTTTCAAGATAGGAATTAATGGATGGTCAACTTTAAGGAACCTGTAAAAGTCCTTCTTGATCAAATTACTTTTTAGTAAATCGTCTAAGGTGTCATAGACCCTAAAAATTCTTGTGATTACTTCATTGATGTCTAACCTCAGATAGCTTCCATCATTATTTAACATATCAATCATGTTTCTAAGGTAATGTTCAGTACTCATAACTACTAATGGTCCTCCCTTGTCTGCTGGTACTATTACTATACTATCATCATTTTTTAATTCTTGTAGGGCTTTCCTCTGGTTAATGGTCAGGTTGTTTTTACTAAATTTATTACATTGTCTTAATCTTCTTGCTGAATAGTAATCATATAGATCATTCTCTACTAATCTGGTATATGTATCAATCACCGGATGCAAGGCTGGAAAGTATGTACTCACTGGTTTAAAGTTGTTTATAGCTCGGTCTCTATCGACTTGTCCAAAGTCAAGTCTAAGTTGCAAATTTCTTACAAACATTTTCACATCTATAACAGTGTCAGTATGTTCACTCATACGGCTAGGTATAAATGATAGGCCCTTCCCTAGTAGCTGTTTCTCATCGGGACTAAGGTCCTTATGTGATAAGTTTATAACTAAGGATTCCCTGTCTTTGTCCACATTTTCTTGAGTGTTGGACCCACTTGATTGGGTTCTGTGAATTTCCTTTTCTGCCTCCCCCTGCTCATCGAGCGTGAGCGCCCTCGGAGTAGGGGGGACTGAATAGGGAAAGGGACTTCCTGTGATACAATTTTAATTTCACTATCTTTTTCATATTCAGCTGTTGCCACTCTCTTCTTAACTACTGAAATGTTTCCATTCTTAGTATTAATATTGTTTACAATACCCATCACATTAGTGCTAGATACATTAGAAAGAGATTCACATTGTCTGCCATGCCCTTTAGTTTGTACAACAGTCGGATATAAATTCACATTACTAACAGACTCTTCATTTATATTGGCAGTGCCAATGTTATGAGATATAGTGTCAACAGTCCCTTTCTTAGTAATGTGGTCGGTGGTAGCAATGTCCTGTTCAAAATTAACTATTACATTATCAGCATTTACATTGGCCCCAGTTACTGCTCTCCTTATACTACTGTCCCTAGTAACAGTCCTGGGCCAAGTGAAGACATGGCCATTTTTGAAATCTGTAATGTCTCTCTCAATCTTAGTTTTCTTTTGGTTGAACAGTCTTGTTTCAAAAAGAAACACATTGTCCATTAATCTATCAAGTCCCATCGTTGCTCTTGGGGTTTTATATTTAGCGACGATTGATGTATGCAAGGCAGTTACCTTTTCCCTTAACATTTCTTCTTCCGGTCTATGAAAATCAATCAAGAGCTTCATATAATTGAAGCTTAAATCTATATTCAGTTTTTGCCATTTCAACAAAAGTTCAGGAAAATGGTTACCTGTAGTGGGCATTTTTAAAACACGTAGCCCTCTGGGAATGATCCGTTTCTTAATACATGCTTCAAAATGCTGCCGTTGCAGCTGTAGTCTTTTCAGCTTCATAAAGTCCGCTTCAAGCATATCCAAATCGTCTGCCAGCAACAAAAGTTCATCAGCGTTCTCATTGACCCCAGCATTCTCAAAACGTTCCTTTTATATCTTGTGGAGCTATTGTTCTTTCTGGACGAGAGGATTTCTATGAACATATTCTGAAGTGTTGGGCCACTGTGTTCCTGCGAATTTGCTGAGGTTTATTTGTTTATCTGTTTTTTGACAGCAGGAACACTATCTCTCTTGGTTGGGATGCTGTAGCTGCTTGATTGTTCATATAAACTTAACGTTAATAAGGTTGCCATTAGGTATGCTTACCTCTCAACCATAGTAGATCAGTGTTATGCTGTTAAGCAGAATGTACACTTTTTTTTTTGGTAATTGTCTTTTTATTGTACTTTTGAGCTTTTCTCCCCAGGTCTCCTAGTCCAGTCGGGCAGCCTCATTAAACAAATGTCAAATAAATAAATAAATAAATAAAATATGCACTTTATGCAGACCGCATGGGGGTGCACCTTGAGAAAACCTGGATTCAGCAAGGGAGCCGAGAATCGAAAAAGTTTGGGAACCACTGACTTAGTGCAAGACATCTGGATAATGGCCAAGATAATGGGGGGACAGTGACCCAGAAATAGGGACATACATGACAGACACTGGATATAAAAGGTGTACACACCCCTGTTAAAATGCCAGGTTTTTGTGATATAAAACAATGAGACCACAATAAATCATTTCAAAACTTTTCCCACTTTAATGTGAACTATAACCTGTACAATTCAAATGAAAAACAAACAAATCTGTTAGAGGAAAAAATACAAAAAACCAAAAAATGTTCAATAACCTGGTTGCATAAGTTAGCACACCCTTAAACTAATACTTTATTGAAGCACCTTTCAATTTAACTACAGCATTCAGTCTAATTGGGTACACACCTGCCATCAAATAAAGAGACTCTGATTAACCCCAAATAAAGTTCAGCTGTCCTAGTAGGAATTTCCTGACATTTACTCAGTTGCCTGCTACAGCAAAAGCCATGGTTCACAGAGAGCTTACAAATCATCAAAGGGCTCCAGTTGAAAGGTATCAGTCAGGAGAAGGGTATAAAAATAGTCCCACAGCATTGGATATACCATGGAACACAGTGAAGACAGTCATCAAAAAGAGGAGAAAATATAGGACAACAGTGACGTTGCAAAGAACTGGACGTCCCTCCAAAATTGATGAAAAGACAAGATAAAATCTGGTCAGGGAGGCTGCCAAGAGAACTACAGCAACACTGAAGGAGTTGCAGGAATTTCTGGCAAGTAATCTCCCATATTCTCCATATGTCTGGACTATGGGGTAGGGTTGCAAGATAGAAGCCTTTTCTTATACAGAAAAATATCCAGGCCTGGCTAAAATTTCCAAAATAATACATTGTGTCCCAAAAGCATGTGGGAAAATGTGTTATGATCTGATGAGACCAAAGCTGAACTTTTTGGCCACAATTCCAAAAGGTATGTTTGGCGCAAAAACAACACTTTGCATCACCAAATGAACACCATCCCCACGGTGAAGCATGCTGGTGGCAGTATCATGCTTTGAGGTTGCTTTTCTTCAGCTGGAACTGGGGCTTTAGCCAAGGTGGAGGGAATTATGAACAGTTCCAAATACCAGTCACGTTTGGCCCAAAACCTTCAGGCATCTGCTAGAAAGCTTAAGATGAATAGGAATTTCACCTTTCAACACGACAATGACCTCATGCATACATCCAAATCAACAAAAGAATGGCTTCACCAGAAGAAAATTAAAGTTTTGGAATGGCCCAGCTAGAGCCCAGACCTAAATCCAGTAGAAAATCTATGGGGTGACCTGAAGAGGGCTGAGCACAAGAGATGCCCTTGCAATCTGACAGATTTGGAGTGCTTTTGCAAGGAAGAGTGGGCAAATATTGCCAAGTCAAGATGTGCCATGCTGATAGACTCCTACTCAAGAAGACTGAATGCTGTAATTAAAAGGTGCTTCAACAAAGTATTAGTTTAAGGGTGTGCATACTTATGCAACCAGCTTATTGTATTTTTTTTTATTTTTTATATTTTTTCCCCTAACAGATTTGTTTGTTTTTCTTTTTTTTTTCAGATTTGTTTTTCAATTGAATTGTACGGGTTATAGGTCACATTAAAGGTGAGAAAAGTTTGAAATGATTTATTGTGGTCTAATTTTTTTATATCACAAAAACCTGGCATTTTATCAGGGGTGTGTACACTTTTTATATCCACTGTATTTGCTCTTTAGAAATGTGCTAGAATAATCAGGTGGTTGTATTAAGATGCATGTTCTGAATGATTTGAAGTCTGAAACTCAAATGTATGTAATTATTGAGTCACATCAGTCCTGAGATCATCCTAGTGATATGGCAGAAAAATGCAAATTTGATAAGGAACACACCAAAATGTATAAAGGCAAAAATTTGGGCATTCTGTTAAAATCTGGACAGTTGAGAGTTATGATTGTTAAATATATGGTCCAAACACAGTACAGAACAGTGTATCTACAGTGCAGATTATTGTGAAATCCCATTCCTGGCAATCTGTACTGAAGTTGTGTAAATGATCAGTAAGGGTACATGGACTGCCATGTAAAATAAAGACTTGGGGGGAAATGTATTAAATAGGCACACACAGATAATTGTAGGAATGAACACAGAGAAAGAGAACATGTGAGACAACCTAATGTACAGCAGATGAGGGCATGTCAATGGAAGACAATTGTAGCAGCAACACCAATCATGTATCAGTCTGGTACAGTAGGGACAGCACAGTGAAAATGTGTATTATGTGACTGTCACACAAGGTGAAATAACAATGGGGAGGATGTCAGTGTGAGATAAGCATCCTTACATGAATAATGCAGTGGACATCTATCGGGGATGTTACATACACTGGGGTATGGGGTAGGGTGCATATTGTGATGCTGTGCAAACTGATTTGCCTGAATGTGAGTGTAATCTCAGCAGAGGTCTCTGACAAATGGGACACAGGTAAAGGCTCATGGACAGCATTAAATGAATTAAGCATAATCATGGACAATATCAGAATAATACCACCAGTAATCCCATGCCTCTGACATAATGTATGTGATTTAGAGTGAACAGAGACGATTCTGCACAAACACACTTGTACAAGTATCATGATATGTCCATGCTCTATGAGGGTAATCACGCACACTGTCCTGGCACCATAACATCGGGTGGAGGTGTTCGGAGGGACACTGCTATACCTGTATGTGACATAATGATCAATAAAGTTTAGTGATATATGGGTCTACGTTGTTTTATCAAAAATAAGGTTCATCGAACCATATTTCAGATAACTCACTTCCATGAAAGTGCATTATATCGAAAATGCACTTTCGCGGAAAAATCAAAAGTAAAAAAAACCACACTAAACACTATTATGCAGGGGGCAAGCCCCCCTGCACCCCCCAAAACCCCCTCTACATTAATATTCTCACTCAGAGATAACACTACAGTGGGGAAAAGGGAATATTCCCTCATCCCCACTGTAGCATGATCTCGGCAATAGTTGGCTTAGTTGCACATCAACACTACACGTTGATGTACAACTAACGTTACATGCAAACAGCATGTTTTTCTGTTTTTTCTTTATCTTTAGCGAAAGTGCATTTTCGATAAAATGCACTTTCGCTAAAGTGGGTCTGTGAAAGTACGGTTCGATGAACCATACTTTTGATGATCTGACTAGGACCCATATATATATATATATATATATATATATATATATATATATATATAAATATATATATATATATATATGTATATACATATATATATACACACACACACACACACACACACACACATATGGCACATTTCACACTGTCATGAATGTTACCCATGCCATAATGTCGTCAAACACCTATGTATGTACTCTGTGCATCACCAGGACAGGTAGCACACATGCATCTGATGTAACAACATGATAGGGTTCCGGACCATCAAACAGTAATGTTTCTGCCACAAAAAGAATACCTAAATATGGCCAATAAGATGTGTGACAGCTTACTGTGACAAAGGTGGTACATTTCAGTTACACATCACTGGAAGATGTGTAGGGAAGTACATGAAGAAGAGTGCATTGTACTCAGTTACTGGTGTGATGAAAGCTGTGAACTATGGAAGTATTATGGCCTCTTTTGTGGATGTCCTTCACATACTCAGTAGTTGTATTACATACAAGGGAGTAGTAGTGACTACATGCTGGTGGACGCTCTACTTACCATCTACCACAGGACACAGGTCACATACCTATTGGTCTGATTTTAGGGTGTGATGTCTACATTATACTTAGGTGGTGTGTCTGTTTCCTGATTCAACAAATCCCTCCATGTTTCTTGTCAAGTGCTGTCATGCCTGTGGCAGCACTGTTTGTTATGTCTTGATACTGTCTGTATTATACTAATATCACATTTGGAGTCAATGATTCCCTACAATCTGTAGTCCTTCAGGCAGCTGTTTGGACACAGGATGTGTATGTCATCTGTGATGTCCATCACTTAAACAATGGACAAGAAAGGGCCTAGCAGACAGCCCTGATGTACAGACCCGATCACTGGACCTGAGATATAGGTCACTTCACACATGTCAGCATATTTAGATGCCATGTATGTGATGCACTGGTCTACCCACTTGGTGATATAGGTGTATATGGTCACATCTGACAGTGCTGAGTGAATACCACAGTGTGGATTTGAGCGACATGCCATGTGATTGACAAGTTCAAAAGGCTGATAGTGATGCAGTTATGCATGCCCTCAGTGACCTCGTTAAGGACATCTAACAGTTGTAACAGACATGATGTAGCATCAACAGCTCACACAGGTTTGTTGCACACAGCCAGGATATCACTAGTGTCTATTTAGAAAAGGTCCATGAGGACAAGTTAGTCTACCTCACAGACGAGGAAGCATCAGGATGTGTCTATACATGCACGCATCGGGTACTGTCCCCCCAACTCACACAGATGCATGTTGAAAACACCCTCCTACAGCAACTCAGTCAGTATGGACAGTGTGTTGAAGTGTGTATTCAACAGTGTCAGAAAGGTGTCATGATAGGTGATCTGTGATGTTGTCACAGTCCACTGATTCTGTGTATTAGGGCTGGATGTAGGTAAGACATTGCATACTGGCTATCCTCAGCTGGCCTAGGGTTTGAATAAAATCATATGATCATTGAGAAACTCTCTCAGCTGGGGATTAAACCTCATGTCACTAGATGGGTAATCAATTGGCTCACTGACAAAACACATACTGTGAAAGTTTATGAATCAGCCTGTTCCAGTAGAACTGTCACCACTGGCGTACACCAGTGATCTGTGCTTGGCCCTTTACTGTTTGTAATATATTGCTCTACAGTTCAGGCTAAAATATACAGCTTTGGCTTACCATGTTTGCTGATTCTTGCATTCTGAGTGCAATCATTGAGTCCACCTATGATGATAACATATTACAGGAGGGGCTAACACAGACAAATGATTGGTGGCAAAGCCACATGGTCTACAAATAAATGCAAAAATGTGTCTTTACTTGGGCTTTCTGCAAAGTGGAATTCCCTTCTAATTACAGCATTGATAACAGTCCCGCTATGCTGAAACCCAGTGATGCAAGCATTGGGAACACACTTACATAGCACTCTGAACTTCAGCTACCAACTGTCCACAATGTTATTGAAAGCCTATGTTGTGCACATCATAAGTCATGTCAATGTATTCAGATCTGAGGATTATATTACAGCACTGTACTCTAACCTCATCAGAACACTATCTCTTCAACAGTAGCACAATGTAGCAAAAAACAGTAGAATACACAAAAAATGCAGAAACATGGCTGGATGACCTTCACTTCACTTTAATCCAAAGTACACAGTATCAGTAAGTGCTTTCTAGTGCTAGGGAGATGAAAGTGCTTACTGATACCTTGGATTAAAGTGAAGTGAAGGTCATCCAGCCATGTTTCTGCATTTCTCATCAGAACAGTAACATAGAGTATAATGCTCTCTTTTACATGTACCTCACCAGACACATAAGGCAGCTGTGGAGACCACAGGGGTTACTCACCAAAACAAAAGTCAATACAAATCATGCCATGATGTATGTGGATAGACTGAAATCCATGTCACTGTAATCTATATCATACAGGATGAGGTGACCTCTGCCTGGCCTCCAGGACAGTCTCTGACCTGGCTCTAGTGGGATTAATGCACATCCACAAATCAGATACAGCTGATGACATCAACAGTATCTGGTGATGAGAATATGACAATAACAGTGTCCCACATGCTGGTGTAAAAGACTCCCTGTAATGCCAAGCAAGTGGAGACATACACACACACACCAATACACAGGCTCAGATCTCTTTATTTAAAGCAAGTGCCACAGCTTAAGTCTGATGTGGAGTGTCTCAGACAACATTTTATAGCTGATGACATCAGCGGTGCCTGATGAGGAGAATATGGCATTAACAATGTCCTACCTGCTAGTGTAAAAAGTTCTCTGTAATGTCAAGCAAGTGTATACACACACACACACACACACACACACACACACACACACACACACACACACACACACACACAGAAAATCAGTTGACTACAGTGAAAATAGAAACCCTACCTAAGTACAGACAACAAAACGCAGTACTTTATGCAAGCATCATGGCACAAGTCTGACTTTTACAAGACTGCAGGTCAACTTATAGTGGATGACATCATCAGGACATGTTGAAGAGAAGATGTTGGGAGGCCTTCATAGATTCATAGCTTCTGTGAGATCCTTCCGCTAGGCCAGCGATCATGGAGCCTCAATCCTCACCACTGACACCAGTGGGGAATGTTCACTGTGATAAAAAATAGACACACACAGTATTTTCAGATGCACCTTTCTGTACCAAGCACAATTTCCCTTTAGAGCAAACATGGAATGCACACTCCAGTCATGTGGCTAGGGTTTCTATCCAGACCCTAAATAAACCTCCGCACTGAACACTGTAAAGTTGAGTCCTTATCTAGGTGTTCCAAGCCAAGTCCACAGCCACGCTCTCTGTGAAATCAGTACTCTTGATGTCCCTGTTCAAAGTAGCTGTCACACATGCTCTCTTTGAGATGTGATTTCCAAAGACACACCTGGGAAAGGCCGGTATGGCTTACCCATTCTGCCACCTCTTCCCCGACAATAAGGTAGATTTACTGCCACCAGAACACCAGAAGCCAGTTACTTTAAGGCTCTTACAATGGTACCCAATTACACTTAGTAAAATGAATACTTACACAAATGGTAGTGTTTAACCAAGCAGCAGGACTTTGAAGAACATGGAGCCACATGGCCACTAAATAAATACAAGTACTCTCAAAGGTTAGATATTTTCTAAAAGACCAGCCACAATGAAATGTTTAGATATATTTAATAATAAATAAAAAAAATGAAAATATTAAATATATATTTACAATAAACACCAGCGTTTCAGTCACAGAAGATATAAAAAAACAACACAGATTGAAAGATTCAGACAGATACAGAGAAAAACAACATTTAGCTAATCTCACTATATTTTTTAACTGACTGAAGAGTTACTGTTCCCTAGTTACTTACTAAAGAAAGCCAAGATGAAAGTGGATGAGTGTCTTGTCAGGTCCAAAAACAGAGTGCACTCCTCACATCTGTCACTAGTGTTCAAATACAATTTCAGTGCTGGCTACAGAATGACATCACATCTGGTCACCTGACTCTATGGTTCCCACACAACCCTCTCACTAGAAACTGAGCTAGGATCTGGCACAATGTCACAATACACACATAGAACTTTAGCTAAGGTTTATTACAGCATCTGGAAACTGTAAAACAATCCCAACACTTCCACCCTTCCTGCAGAAACTAACAAGCCATTCTCTTGTACCCCAGGGCAGCAACCAGTCCATCACCAAGGAAAACAGAGCAGGATACTAACCCAAGCCCTTCACAGACATTGCATCTCTGACTGCATTCAGACCTGTGAGATATAATCTCCATGCACTAATGCAAGTCATTCAATCTCAGGTTACCTCTGTCAAGGTTAGCCAGGCCAAGCCCAGCCCACTCCACTCCAGCACCATCTGTTAAAATATATACATCTCATCAGCCACAAAAATACAGTTCAGCACACATGCATATGTCTCTTCTATCCAGTAGGGTCCACTGTTGGCAGATGTTCATTCAACATTCAACAAAACAACTAAAGTATTTACATAGACATCCACTACAATCAGATCAATTAATTAAACTATTATTTTACACCGTGTAGTCCTACACTTACTAACCTTTCACTCTATAAAAACATGCCTTTAACCCTTAACTCAATCATTCCTCTTCTTCTACTTAACATCCTGCTTTACTACTACACTCTTACCTCCTACGAACATCTTAGGCTTAGCCAAACTCCTGTATTAGCCAAACATACTACAACTACACTTCCTCTACCTGACCAAACCCATATTAATATACTTTCAACCTGCCCTACCTTCCCCTCTCTACCATAAAGTACACCATTACAGATTCACAACCTCCAAACGGTTCTATATAATACCCATCAAATACACAAATATCTTTCAAACCACACAAACACTTTTATTGATACATGGGGACATCCACCCCAACCCGGGTCCCAATACCCTCCTCAATCCCACCCCTTCAAACCATACAGCTAACTATACTAGCACACCCTTCTCCACTGACTGCCTCTCTATTGCTCACTTAAATATTCGTAGCATTAATAACAAATTAACACAACTCCATGCCTTAATTGATTTCTATGCCTTTGATATCCTCTGTCTCACAGAAACCTGGCTTAAACCCAATACCAAAGACAACGAATTTACTCCCCCAGGCTATACCACTTTAAGGCAAGATCGTCTTAATAAAAGGGAGGAGTGGCCGTCCTATACAAATCACAACTTCAGGTAGCCTTAATTGACTCCTTGCCCCCCTCCCCAGGAAATGCTGAAATACTTTGCACCAAACTCCAAGTTAATAAATCCAAGGCTATTAACATAATATGTTCCTACATCCCTCCAGGCAAGAACATCAATACCCTGGAAAATATCCTTAGCTGGGCCTCCTGTAGCTTTCCCCAAGAAACCATAATCTTAGGTGATTTCAACATTGACTGGAACTCCTGCAAATCCCCCACACCCTCCATTCACCTTAATCTCTTTAACTATCATCAAACCATCAACTCCCCTACTAGAATAAATAAATCCACCCACAAACAAACCATCCTAGACTGGATACTAACCAACAACAATCCCCTCTCCTATAAAACAGGAATACTCCCTGACAATATCAGTGACCACCTCCTTACCTTTATCACTAAACAAAAATTCAACAATCCCAAACCAACTACTTTCCGTACCAAACACAACAAAACAGAATTCAACCTAGCATCCTTTCAAAATGAACTCAAGGAATACAACTGGTCTACTCTAAAATACCTCCCAATAGATGAGGCTGTAACCCATTTCAACAATACCTTCCTACAAATTCTAAACCAACATGCCCCATCCCGAATAGTCAGAGTCAAATCCAAAGCAGCCCCATGGCTCTCTAAAACAACTAAACAAACTATGCGAGCTAGAAATAAACTATGGTCTAAATGGAGGTCCACAAAAAAACCCAATTGACCATCAAAACTTCAAACAGCTGAGAAATAAAACAAAGAAGCTTACCATTCTGGACAAGAAAAACTACCACCTTCAATACCAACAAAACCAACACCAAAACCCAAAACTATTTTGGTCAGGAATAAACAAACTACTCCATCCTGGCAACACCAAAACGCCTACCCCAGCTAACCTAGCACAAACCCAACCTAACATTATAGCCGACACTTTCAACAACTTTTTCTCTCAAACAGTCACCTCACTTGCAAGTACCATGACTCCCCCCCCAACCCTCCAAACTACCCCCACTCAAAACAGCACACACATGCTAAAGTTTAGTACTGTCTCAACAACCTATATACATAAGCTTCTATCTAAACTCAAACCCTGCACCCCTTCTGCAGACAAGCTTCCAGCTGAATATCTGCAACTAGCTGCATCCGAGATAGCCTACCCAGTCTCCATCTTAATAAACAGAACCATAACTGAATCCAAAATCCCATCCTGTTGGAAAATATCCCATATTATTCCCCTCCATAAAGGAGGAAACTCCAACGAACTCTCCAATTTTCGCCTATTGCCCTTCTATCTCCTCTATCCAAAATAATGGAACGCTGCATTCACCATCAACTTCTACATTATCTCTTAAATAACAACTTGCTTGTAGACTCACAACATGGTTTTAGACCCTACCATAGTACTTCAACTGCCCTTCTCTCCTTCACTGACTCTATCAATAAAAACCGCAACAATAACCTGTTCTCCTCTGCACTATTCTTAGACCTCTCAAAAGCGTGATATGGTCAACCATAAACTTCTCCTCGATACCCTACAATCCCTCTCACTTGATTCACAAGCATTACAGTGGTTCGACTCATACCTGACTAATAGAAAACAAGCAGTCCTCTGGGACAGCCACCTATCCTCTCAACTCCCTGTTACTATCGGTGTCCCACAAGGATCCATCCTAGGTCCCCTACTTTTCTCTATTTTCATAAATAACCTGCCCACTTCCCTCCCAACATCCACTTGTATACAGTATGCAGATGATTCCACTCTCATCTGCTCTGCTTCTTCCCAGCACAACTCCACTCTGCTACCCAGGAGGTCTTCACTGCAGCAGAAAAATGGTTCCAACATATCTGTCTCCTCCTAAATCCCAAAAAAAACAAACTTCTACTGTTCACCCCTACCTCTAAATCCACCCTATCACTTTTTCCATTGTATCGTGCAATGGCACTGTCATCCAACCTGACTTTTCCACTAAACTGCTAGGCGTAACCATAGACAATCAGCTAAATTTTGACTATCACATTGACTTAACTATCAAGTCAGTCAATAAAAAGATGGGTGCCCTTTACAGACTTAAGCCCTTCCTTACTGCCACTTCCCGAGTGGCTCTCGCCCAAACTCACCTCATTTCTACATTATTGTATGCCTCTCCTTCCTTTATCAATATATCTAAAGCTAATCTTCAAAAACTAAATACCGCCTACCACAGTATAGCCAGATTTGCCACTGGCTCTCTATTCCAAACTCATCACTGTCTTAACTTAAAGAAACTAAACTGGCTTGAACTTCCAAACCTAATACTACTTCAGCAACTAATCATCACTTTTAAAATTCTACATTACCCTCCAACACACCCACACTAAATAAACTCATCACTCCTTATAAAAATCTCACTACACTTAGATCAGCCAACAAGCTACTAGTTACTACTTTGAAATCTCATAATAAGTCAGGTGATTCCTTATTTGCAAACACTGTCGGTTCTTACTGGAATAAACTCCCCACAGAACTGACCTCCCTAGGCTCATGCCATCTTTTCAAAAAACAGATGAAAACTCACCTAATAACTCACTGGCTATGCCCCTGCTCTAATCCTGACTGACCTCAGCAAATTTATTACTCTCCCCAGTCTGCTCCTGTGTACTTTTGCTCCTCTGTTCTAACTTAAACTGACTTCCACAGTCCCTTTTTTTATACCTTCACTCTTCTGTTCTTAGTTCTGTATTGACCCTCTGACCACTCTGTTTTCTCTGTCTCTTGCGTCTTTTAGCTGACCTCCTATAATCCTGCTACCTTTTATATTTCTCACTATCTTTGTTTTTCCCCCTCTCCTTTACCTACTGCCTGTTCCTTAGCCTCACTAAGTCCAGAATTCCTATACCTAACAGTAACTGTACTTTATTATTTCCTTTCTCTTTACATCATTTCTGCCTTTTACCTATCTCTAACCTTTTAATATCTTTTACACTACTAACCTGCCTGTTTAACACTATATATTAACCTCTTTTATGCTTTCAGCCAAGACCTTTTTGTTGTCATGACTAGCTACCATGGATATTGTTTTAACTTTAAATTGTTTTTGATACTGAAGCTTTTCTCCTCAGCCCCTGACTGAATTTTGATTGTCATCTAGTCAGATTTGTACATGAAAAATGTATTTGCATTTGTATTTTGCCGTATTATACTATATTAGTTTTTAGTTTTATTTGTATAGATAGTATTATTAATGACTTCATATATTATAGTGTATTAGTCTGATAGTGGAGCTTTTCTCCTCGGGCCTCTGCTGAAAATGGACATGTATCCAGCCAGACTAGCCCGGTTAACAAATGTAAAATAAAATAAAATAAAAATGTTTAACACAAGCAACTTTACAAATACATTTTTAACACAAGCATCTATACAAATCAGTCTGATATTCAAATGACATATAATTCTTTATAAAACTCAAGCTAGCTATGCTGGCATATGTTACAAATCCACTGGCCTACTCTCCCTGGCACAGCTGGCACTACCTTGCATCAGCACAGCTTCATAAGTTCATAGGAGGTTACTAGCCTAATGGTCCTAGGGCATTTACAAGCCTAACCATGTAAAAACAAAAGTACCCATATTGAGCATAGTTAGATGGTATTTGCTAGCAGAGCAAATTTATGAACAGCACTGACTGACCCTGTCCATGAAGGACATAGGTGCCACTACATGGGTGAATCTCACTTTGACTTAGGATTTGACTTAGGAATTGGGTCCATTCCTGTTATGGTATTAGAAACCCAAATGAGTTGGAGAAATTAAAAAGTGAATTTACAATCACCCATCCAGTTGTTAATGTTGTGTTTGATTAGAGTATTTGAGGAGCAGTGCTTCACATGCAGTGGGAGGCTATTACAGATGATTGACAGTCATTGGTAGATATATCTGTCTCCCCAGCATGTTCTGTTTATATCACAGGGTAGGTTGAGATCCTTGGAGCAAGTTATTTTTGTCCCATTTGATTCACAGATGCCCAGCATCTCCAGGAGGGCAGGTTCTGAGACTGCTCTGTAAGCCAGACATAGGTCACCTCTCAGCAGCCTGCATGATACTGAGTACATTGAAAGGTCTTTCAGTCATTCCATATATGTCATGTTTTGGAGGCCCTGAATTATCCCAGTCACAAACATCTGTGCTTTCTCCAGTTGTTTCAGGTATCTGGTGAGGTAAAGACAGAAGGGAGCATTGTACTCAATTAGTGGTCTGATAAGGGTAAAGTACAGCAAAGCTATGACCTCCCTGGTCTTGGATGTGATGGCTTTATTTATGAGGTGTTCAATGTAGAATGTGTACCTCACCACTATGGACACATAGTGATTGAAGTGTAGATTGCCATCAACATGTGTTGCCAAGTCACTCAACACTGTGTTTGAGCTTAGACTGATGCTATGTATATCATAATTAGCAGGGGTACTTCATTGCCAAAGGGGACAATGAGGCATTTTTTTGTTTTGCTTTAAGGTTCAGTCTATGAGTTTGGCACCAATCATTTGTCTGTGTCAGGCCCTTTCATAATATGTTAACATTGTTAGGAGACTCTATATGACTGCATCCAGTTGACAGTCATCTGAAAACTTGGTAAGCCATAGGCCATCTACCTTTGTCTAGACTTCAGAAAATAGTTTCCAAACAGTTTAAGGCTCAGCACAAATCTATGTGGTATTCCACTTGTAAGTGGTCTAGTGGTGGAGATGCAGCCCCCAACTTTGGCAGTGTGTGTTCTGTCAGTGAGCCAGTTGGCTATCTATCTAGTAATGTATGGGTTAATCCCCAAATGGGAGATTTTCTCTATGATACCTGAATGAGGGATAGTGTCAAAGGCCTGGGATAAATCAACATAGGTGATTTGTCCTGTTATCCCTCACCCAGGTATTTGGGGTCAGCATCAAAGAAGTCCACTAGGTTTAATAAGCAAGATCTACCCTTGACAAATCCAAAATGGGTCAGGTCAAGTATGCTGAAGGTCACCTATGTCCCTGTGGATAATGTTCATGCTGACTCGTTCCCTAGCCTTGCATATATGACTTTTTATGCTTATAGGTCAAAAGTTCTAGTTTTGCATGTTAACAGATGTGCATTGCATATCACACAACATTTGATATTAATTTCTATAGTGTAGGTGACATATGTGTAAAAAAGTACTGAGACACTAGGGTTGCAGTGCTGGGGGAGGCAACACATGGTTGTATTGTAAATATGCGACATATTGTTAGATAGGCCCTTCAGTTTATTATGTTTCCACATGTAATTTCATGTCATAGACAGGAAATGGACAGTAAACAGCAGTAACACATAACAATATTTCCATAGTGCAGCAAGCAGTGGATTTAAGTGATGGTTGGCAGTGTTTGCACATGCGCAATACACACTTCCAATACTTTCCATGTTTGCGCATAGTTAAGCAGTGTGCAAATGCAAGCTGCATTGCTAAAGTCTGAGACTTAGTACTGAGACTATGAAACTCCTGCTGCTTAACTGACTGTGTGGCAGCAGGTGTAAATGCATTGATGCATTTCTTTTTAAGCCCAGATGACAACAGGTTCAAATCCAGGTGTATATAATACTTTTAAATACTTTTAAATAAATAGTGATAATGAGTACATGTGTTTATGTATGTTGGCATAGTGCAGCGGGGTTAATCGAGATTGAGTGAAGATAACTGCAGCATTGTACCACCACTCACTGTCACTTGGCATTGGTGCTCTATGTGAAACTCAGCTCAAATGTAGAGGCCAAAAAGTGAAGGGATTCATTGCTTTTTTTGCTACTTGTGTGTTTTATATAGGATTCTATTTTATGACCAGATCACAGGTGTTAAAATGCGGTAGATAAGAAATTGGTGAAATGGGAGCAAGCAAGGAGAAGAAAAAATGGAAAGTGATACAGGAATCTGCAGGAGGGAGGTAGGAAAGAACCATAGCTATCGAATCAACAGGATAAACTGTCCATATGTGCAGATTATTCGCTGAATTTGGATGGTCACCTGCAGAAAGAGGGGTAACAACAATGTAATCATGTTGCATAGCCAATTGGGCCAAATCAACTGTGCCAAGAAGATACAGTTGCAAAATGGAGAGCTATATATGGGAAGATTATTATTATTTTTTTTTTGTGGAGCAGGTGCTCATATTTTTTAATTCAGTAAGAGGGGATTGTTGGGTAAGAGATGCAGCTATGTTTGTGTCAGGTAAATTGGGTAGGTGACGAAGCAAATGCAAAAAAACAAGACAAACAGTACAAGAGAAAGGGATGGTGAGACACAAAAGGCTGGGGAACACCATGATTAGGGTGAGGAAGGGGACAACACAGGCTCATGCCCATCATGCTTGGAGACAGTGAGACTTGAGTCCTCACCCACTGGACTGTCATCACTGTCCCCTTACTCCACTGGCAACTGGAGTGCTTGATGTCTTCTCCTCCTACAGAACAAGAGGGAATGCAGCCTCTCCATCTGGTGTAGGTGTACACCAATGATGCAGTGCATGACCCTATGCACCAACCCTGCCATCTCCCAGCAGGTGATGAAATCACCATCTCCGCCATTACTCCCAGAGGCTATCACTACACCAGCCTCCAGGGCAGTAATAACTAATGGCATAAGTTGTGCAGGGGCAGCAGAGGCAGTGCTGCCAGGCTGGTGCCCTGACATGCTGGGAATCAGTGCTGGAGCTACTGTTACAGATGCAGGCTAATCCACTAGGGATAGCCTAGCTCGCTGTGCTATGTAGCATTTACTGATGTGATACACATGGATGACATGGAGAAATTTTGATGACACATCATATAAAATAAAAAAGAAAGAAGGTTTGGGGTGAGAGGAAAAAAGAAATAAAGTTAGTACCATCATATGTGACATACAATGCATAATACTATTATACAACTCTTTTATCTAAATTATTACATTTAAGTATACATTCTAACAGATACACACTATACTACAGATTGATGAAAGTAATCCTTGAAATGTGCATATATTGCACATATGTGTGCTCCAGTAATACAGATTACAGTTTACAGCAGGGCATTTGTGCGACTGGTATTGAGTTTTTAATTTAATGTAAATATTATTGAAGAAATAACAGCATTGTAGAGTTGTGAAACTTGATAACTGAACCCACAACCTCTGACTACAGTCTAATACTGGACTCCTACAACTGGTTTGTGCTACAGACTAATGCATGCATACTTGCTTTTACAACTGGGATATGCATGCTCAAGTTGATACAATTCTGTAAAAGACCAAAAATGCTATCTTCAACTTTTAAAGCTATGATAACACTTTACATACCACTTGCTTCCCTCAGTTTCTCCAATCAAGCAACATGAGCCTGCCAATTGAACTCACATTTGGTGGGAACTGGGGAAAAACCAAAAAAGGACAGAAGAGCATTATACATATCAGGGTTGTCTATGTTTAGCTTTCTACATCTTACAAGTACTCTCTTATTTTTATACTTTCACAGCTGTGGGATGTCCCCAGTCTCAAACTCATTCAGCCAATGGTTGAGAGTATCCCACTTTCATCTATGTAGGTAATTAAAATGATGCCTACGCTGTGCTCCAGTGTGTGGGATACCAGTTGCACTGGATACACCATGGGTCACATTATTCCATGCTCAGACTTGTACAGGGAGCCAGAATAGTCCCCCTGCAGAAGCCTTTGGCCGTGGCACTTTACCAGGAGTGCAATAAATATCCTGGACTTCTAGACACTGTGCCTCTCTGCCCTAAACTTGGCATATTCCTCTCTAATGTTAGCCACATCTAACAGCTGAACTAGAGCAATGGAAACTGATGCTTCCCTACCAATTCCAGTTATCACATTTACTGGCAGTGTGCAAACCTGAGCAATGATGCCAAACACTTTTGCATGATATTAAGTGGAGAGCAGCAGTGTCAAGCAGGGAGGAATTACATTGAAAC
This sequence comes from Protopterus annectens, assembly GCF_019279795.1. Taxonomy (NCBI): domain Eukaryota; kingdom Metazoa; phylum Chordata; order Ceratodontiformes; family Protopteridae; genus Protopterus; species Protopterus annectens. The sequence continues at coordinate 1,307,810,459 of NC_056737.1, read as the reverse complement.
TGGAAGGTTAATTTGGCACTTAACCTTAGTTTGAGGGGTGTCTACTGATGTAGCCAGGAAATTATATTGGAAATTGGAAGGTAACTGTTACATGAGTTAAGTTTGCCGACATGCACTGGGGACATAAATGTAATAACCTGACACATTTGTTTTTGCCTTTATACACTGAGGAAAACTGATTTTACATTGTGGGATTTAAACCTAGGCATAAGGGACAAAACATTTTCTTTCACAATGTTGATTTTCCATCTTTTCCAAAGAAGAAGTGCTGCTCAGACTTAGTCTGGAATCACACATAAATACAGGTGACAGACTGAGCTGTTACACATGTATGTGTGTGACCTGACAAGGTTATTGGATATATATCCAGTTGTGTATGCATCTTATGTAATTGTGAAGCCCATGCAAGGTCCAGATACCAGAATTATATTTATAGATATATAGTAGACAATATACCCCCAGTCATACATCTGAAGACACAATAATGGTGTCTCATCCCTCATACATATAATTCATATCAACTCCACTATATAAAGTGCTATAAGTGAGAGTGAATATAATGGGAAGTGGACCAGCAGTAAAAGCATATGGAATATCGTGTGTTAGAACCCAAGACCATGTGTATGGCAGTCCTACACTTACACCTGTTGCCACAATAATGCTGAAATAACACTTGTCTATTTTTCAATTCATTGCTATAAGCTGCACTGTCACAACAGTAAAAATAGGTTACAGACCTTGTACTACAACCAACGACCATTTACTCCAACCCTACACTTACACCTGCTGCCACAGGATTAGTTACATGACAGTTTCTAATTTCCTAATTATTAAGGTCACTGTGTTAACCATCACACAATGCTGCATAGCGGGTTTGTCCAATGCCCACCGAAATTAATTGAATGTATCTGGTTTCAATTACTGGCTGTCTGAGTCCTGTCTACAGGTGTTCAATTGCTGCAGCTGATAAGAAACCTTGCTAACTAACGAGCAACACTGCTAAGTGTAGTTGCATGATGTAACACAGCAATTGCAACAATGTATTGTTTTTGACCCTTGTCCTTGTACAGACGTTCTGTTTACAGGTGTTCTACAGGTGTTCTGCTGCTTCCTGGGTGGGCCACAGTCCAGTTTACAAAATGTTGCATCTCATGTAAATGAGATGAGCACAGCCAAACCTGATATTAATTTTCTCAGTTTCCCACGTTTCCCATGTTTTCTATAAGTGGTGCATCCTGCAAACACTGGCCCCACCAAAAAAAAAAGGGAAAAGTAGTTGAAATGAGGAAAAGCAATCTATGACATCCACACTACAAACTGTTGGTACATGTGAGATATTTCTACATAGGTCTGGTTATGAACTTTCACTCAAATGAACCTTCAGAACATAGTAAGGGTGCCTTATCCCTCTTTGTCACACAAACACCTTTGCAGCAAAGAACTGAAAGCATTCTGCATACAACCAACCGCAACACCATCTACAGTAATATGAAACCATAGATGTGTTATTTGTACATTTATAATTTTTGAATGTAGTGCACTAAGTGATCCCACAACCAATTATGAGTATTTTTGCAAATATGCAACTCTGTCTTACCTCTCTATGATTATTGCTTATTCTTCTCTTATCTGACCAGTTATCTGAGACATGCAGTCTGTAAGCCACCATTGTCCTTAAAATGTGTGAGGACATTAAATGGCAATGATATAATATTCAGTTTTCAACAAATGAAGAGGAAGTTGGATGCTAATGAACAGAAACTGTGAATTGTGTTCTGCTAACTTACATTTCCAACCTTGATAAAATTACATCAAACACTTGTAAATCTAACCTGCCATACCCACTGGATGTAGGGCAGTCTGCATTGCTGTTGTGTTTTCCTTCTCACTACCAGTGATTGATGACCAGTGACATGGATTGTACTGCAGGATTCCCCCATGACATCAGCAGCCCAAACACAAAGTCTATAACATTTCTGGTTTGAGTGCATGCCTCATTATGGCATTCGTCAGCAGGTGTGTGTGCATTTCTGATGGATGTCATCAGCCATGGTTCCAGTGCCTAACCTGCATCCTCCAGTAAATGACCCTGAGGGATGTTCTCCTACTGAACATCTGATGCAGTTGGGAGTTGTGCCAGATATGTGAGTCGTGGTACCTGCCTGGGTTGCCAGCACACACATTACACACAACTTGGCAGTTCATAAAGTAAAAGCCCTTTCTATTAATTTAGAGCCTTCCTTGTTCCCTGGGCGGTGCCTTAATTTCTACATGTGTACAATCTATGACATCCAGTACTTCAGGGTAGTGTGCTACAGGGTATTTCTCCACCTATGCTCCTGCATATTTCTGGCCCTATCCTCAAGAGTACAGGGAAAATATATGTGGTCACTATCATGTTGGAGCATAGCAATCAAGAACTGATGGAGGATCCTGGATGCTGATGCATGTGACACCCACAGCATGTCCCCTGTTGGTCTCTGAAAGGTAACTGTAGCTAAAATTCTAAGCACTACACAAACCTTTTTCTCCACTGGGATTGGTTCCCCTTGATTTGCCATGGCTCTGAGATGAGGATTACAGAGGTTGCAGAGTTCCTGTCATGTGTCTCTACCCACCCTGTGGTGCATTATAATTTCCATGTCATGTAGACTCTGATAAGTTACCCTGGGTCTGAAACCTTTTCTCCTTTTTGGCTTCATCTACTAGCAGCAGCAGCAGCAGCATAGATTTCTGCCTGTTGCACATAAATGTGAATTAAAGCAACAGCAGCCACTAACATTGTTTCTGTGTTGACTCCTTTCTGTGGCTGTATTCAAATAGGTTTTGGAATTCACAGGGGAAAACCAGCACTGAGTCTATGCAGTTGCTTTATAGCTTGTTGAATAGCTCCCCCTTCTTGGATTGGTTGATTAGCATGCAATTCAACTGCTTATTGTTTAATTTGCATGCCATGGTGTTTACTTTTTTTGTGTGGCTGTGTGCAGCTCTACACATCATGTAGGGCTGCTTATCGAATCTAAAACACTGCGCTACCGTGTGCTCACCATGCCACAATGCTCACATGGTGATAATGGTCCGTGTAGGCTTTATTGAATCTGGCCAAAAATCTATTTATATAATCGAATCCATTTATACAATTTTATCTATTTACATCATTCTATTTATATTTATTTATTTTTATCATTCAATATATTCATACCAAGTTGCATTTTTAGTGTTTATTTTTAAAAGACTGTTAACTGAGGTGATGATGTTTTATCATTTGATACAAGTGATTGAATCTGACTGATTAATGAATATTGTAAGATCAAGGATTCTTTGTATTTAAACTGGGAGTCATGTTATTGTCTTACTTTATAGTTATATACTAGGCTAACTGCCACTGTGAGCCATTTTAAGCCTAGCCAGTTTATTCAAAGGTGACAGTCAAACCGTGCACCTTGTGTTTGTGAGATAAACACATTCATCATTATGCCAACTCCCAACAAATTCATGTATGTATGAACCAATGAACCCAGGAACCCTAATTTCCTGTGTTCAATTTATAAGCAAGTTTGCTATCCAGTGAGTTACATAGGGATTAATATTCAGCTGGGATAGTTTATCTATGATACCTGAGTGTGGGATAGTGCTGATGAAATCCCGTGTTTATTGAAATTTGAGACATTAAACCATTAAACTAAAAGATATTAATCTAATTTTGATCATTTGCATACATTGAAAGGTTGTTTTTGCATCCTTAGCATGCTGCTTTTTATTTTTTTTGGTTTTTGTTTTATACCTAAGATATTGTCAAATGCAATCATTGTTGATATCCAAGATTAAGATATGCCATGATGTAGTTAGCCTTGAGATCCAGATGAGTATTTCTCTTTTGCCCTACTGAATAAGTTACAGAATAAAAGGTAAAAATGTTCCAACTATGACCAGGTACCTCAGAACAGAAGATAAACTTGTAGAAACAGCAAAAAAACTGAGGTAAGGCTCCAGGCTTTAAAACATTTATTATCCAAGATGCACAGAACAACACAAGCGCTTTGACCAAATAGACTTCTTCAGGTGTAGTGAAAAAAGTACCAGCATCCCTATTTATACTAATTATACTAATTACCATATAAATTCTTAAAGATGTATTGTAAATAAAACAACATAACATAACTTTCAGAAGTTAAAAACACTTACAAAAACATATATAAAAAACATATATAAATATAAATGTAAAACATTCATCTACGTAAAGGTTTGTTTTTTAAAATCAGTTTTAAATGGATATTTTCATTCAATCCATGACCTGTGGTTGCCCTAAGTCTAATAGTCCATCTTGCTTCCAGACTTTCAGTCTGTACCTCAATATCTCCTCCTCTAATGCTTTCAAATATTCTGCCTATAGCTCTAAAAGAAAATATATGTCTCATATTGGTGTCCTTAATATGTCTGGCTAATGCATTCAAGGGACTACCTTTCCTTATATGATACAGATGTTCTCTGATTCTGTCTCTTAGAGTTATATCTGTTTTGCCTACATAGAACTTTCTACAAGTTTTACAAGTAGCAAGATAGACTATATGTTTACAATCACATCTGGCATTGACACTAAAAACATGAGTTTCACCAGTGTCAGGGTGCTGGAAAGATGCACATGTCTCTATAGAAGTGCGAAAGGTACATTTACCACAAGGTCTACTGCCTATGGTTGTAACTGAGGTAATTGCTTCCTTAGGGTAACACAACTGTCTACGTAGAGATTTCTGATTCTTAAAAGTAAACTGTGGTCGCGCTCCTATATGTTTACTTATTTGTGCATCAGAAGTTAAAATGTTCCAATTTCTATTAATGACATTGGTGTAACATTTTATATCCCTGGAATAACTGAAACATAACCTCAAAGGTTGTGAATTTTTGGTATCTCTCATACTGTTTGTATCAGCCATAGGTTTAGAAAAATAAGGTTTAGCTTTACTATGTCTCATTTTCGTGACGTTCTCTAACCCTTTATTAATAAGATGAGGTTCATGGCCTCTCTCTTCTAGCTCATAGCATGTCTTATTGAGCTGTGAATCAAAATCATTAATGTTAGCATTTAACATCGATGATCTTAGAAATTGATGTTGTGCTACATTTTTAAAAACAAACTGGGGGTGCATACTATCTCTACTAAGTAAATTATCGACACAACACTTTTTCCTATAAAGTTTAACATTAAAATGTCCATTCAAGTCCTGCAACACTGTAACATCCAAAAATTTAATTTCATTATAGGAATAGTTCACAGTAAATTTCAAAAAATTAGTAGTGGTATTAATATGTTCTACGAAAACTAAAAGGTCATTCACTGTACCCCCCCCCCCAAACCAAGAAAAGATAATCTACAAATCTACGAAAGAATCTTATCCTATCTTTTGCAAATGTCACTTTCCAATAGAGCTTGCTCCCATCCTAGCATCACAACATTGGCGTAGCTATTGGCGCAGCTATTGGCGCAAGAGGGTCCCATAGCAACACCATGACATTGCCAAAAAAATTTATCTTTAAAGATAAAAACATTATTTTCTAAAATCAATCTAAATAACCTTCGTACAGATTCTATAATATTACTATCATATTTACCACTGTCAATCAACAATTAGGTAACACTATTAAGTAGTAGTGGTAACACTATTATGTCATGGCGTTGCTATGGGAACCTCTTGCGCCAATAGATAGGATAAGATTCTTTCGTAGATTTGTAGATGATCTTTTCTTGGTTTGGGAGGGTACAGTGAATGACCTTTTAGTTTTCGTAGAACATATTAATACCACTACTATTTTTTTGAAATTTACTGTGAACTATTCCTATAATGAAATTAATTTTTTGGATGTTACAGTGTTGCAGGACTTGAATGGACATTTTAATCTTAAACTTTATAGGAAAAAGTGTTGTGTCAATAATTTACTTAGTAGAGATAGTATGCACCCCCAGTTTGTTTTTAAAAATCAATTTCTAAGAGCTTGTTTGTTTGTGTCTTTCGGCTTTTCCTGGTTAGGGGTTGCCACAGCGGAACTCCGGTCCGCTAATGATTGGTTGTTGATTTTTACATGCTGAGTTACCAGCCCTGACGCACAACCTTCAATGAAGATATGCCCATTCACGCATGTCTCCACGCAGAAGACGCTCTAGCTGAGAATCGAACCGGACAGCGTCTTACTGTGAGGTGACAACGCTACCGCAGCAAAATCAATTTCTAAGAACATCTAGGTTAAATGCTAATGTTAATGATTTTGACTTACAGCTCAATAAGACATGCTATGAGCTAGAAGAGAGAGGCTATGAACCTCATCTTATTAATAAAGGGTTAGAGAACATCACGAAAATGAGACATAGTAAAGCTAAACCTTATTTTTCTAAACCTATGGCTGATACAAACAGTATGAGAGATACTAAAAATTCACAACCTTTGAGGTTATGTTTCAGTTATTCCAGGGATATAAAATGTTACACCAATGTCATTAATAGAAATTGGAACATTTTAACTTCTGATCCACAAATAAGTAAACATATAGGAGCGCGACCACAGTTTACTTTTAAGAATCAGAAATCTCTATGTAGACAGTTGTGTTAACCTAAGGAAGCAATTACCTCAGTTACAACCATAGGCAGTAGACCTTGTGGTAAATGTACCTTTCGCACTTCTATAGAGACATGTGCATCTTTCCAGCACCCTGACACTGGTGAAACTCATGTTTTTAGTGTCAATGCCAGATGTGATTCTAAACACATAGTCTATCTTGCTACTTGTAAAACTTGTAGAAAGTTCTATGTAGGCCAAACATTTAGAACTTTAAGAGACAGAATCAGAGAACATCTGTATCATATAAGGAAAGGTAGTCCCTTGAATGCATTAGCCAGACATATTAAGGACACCAATATGAGACATATATTTTCTTTTAGAGCTATAGGCAGAATATTTAAAAGCATTAGAGGAGGAGATACTGAGGTACAGACTGAAAGTCTGGAAGCAAGATGGACTATTAGACTTAGGGCAACCACAGGTCATGGATTGAATGAAAATATCCCTTTAAAACTGATTTTAAAAAACAAACCTTTACGTAGATGAATGTTTTACATTTATATTTATATATGTTTTTTATATATGTTTTTGTAAGTGTTTTTAACTTCTGAAAGTTATGTTATGGGGTTTTACCTACAATACATCTTTAAGAATTTATATGGTAATTAGTATAATTAGTATAAATAGGGATGCTGGTACTTTTTTCACTACACCTGAAGAAGCCTATTTTGTGAAAGCGCTTGTGTTGTTCTGTGCACCTTGGATAATAAATGTTTTAAAGCCTGGAGCCTTACCTCAGTTTTTTTGCTGTTTCTACAAGTTACAGAATAAGCCAAACAGTGAAAGGAAGAACTCCACTGTTAACCCTTGTTGGTAGATAGGATTCTGCTGCAAACAAGTACAGCTCAAACGCACAAATACTTTAACCTAAATCTTGTTATATGACAACATGTAGTAGCACCTTTATTTGTCTTTAAACAACTTAATAAAAAAGGTGAAAGCAATACAGATGTGTATGAGAAAATCACACTATTCCTTTATAAGGAATCTTAGACACTTGCAGCTAATGTTGCTGAATACATCTTTAAAGAGCACTCTTACATGGAGTACAAAGTTGTAAATGTTCCCATGTTACATAAATTTTGGAACTGCTCACCAATTTATCCATATATCTTAACCTCTAAGGATTAAATATCATAACACTGGCCTTAAAAGTCATAAAAAAGAGCCAGAAAGAGGAACATTTTCTTATTTTTCACAACAGAAGGTCTCCATCTAGTAGAACATATAAGTGATAGGGAATCCTTGTATAAGTTCAGTTTATTTATTAAACAAGGTGTGTACCATAAACAAGTCTGCCTTTTATGAAGAGTATTAGTAAATCTAGGAGGAGCAAGGTTAAATCAACATATCAAAACATAGTGGTTGTTAACCTAGTCTACACCTATTAACCAGTCATTCCTAATCTAGAAACATTCTTTATATATATATATATACATATATATATATATATATATATATATATATATATATATATATATATATATATATATATATATATCATAATCATAATTACAAGAAATATTATGCAACTAGAATATATATCATATTATATATAACATAACATATTCAAAGACATTTTTTATCCGAAGGTGATCAGACTTCTCAATTCCAACATTAGGTCTGATCACTGACAGGTCAGGAAGTTGGGACTTCCCATTCACTGTGTGATATTGTTTCATCTATTATGTATTAAGCCCAGCCAACCATTATAATTTATACTACTAACGCAGGTGCAATATTTTTTCTTTGGCTGCTACTGATATGTGCTTGTTCACCCATAATATGGTACTTGCTTCATGTGCAGTACTATTACCTGAACTTTGCTGCTAGATGGCCAGATGGTCTCAACCGTATGAATTTTGAGTTTCTGAAAACTCAATCATCTGACATAGACCCATATATATATATATATATATATATATATATATATATATATATATATATATATATATATATATATATATAAAGTGGATATAAAATGTGTACACACCCTTGTTAAAATGCCAGGTTTTTGTGATATAAAAAAAATGAGACCACAATAAATAATTTCAAAACATTTCCCACTTTTAATGTGACCTATAACCTGTACAATTCAATTGAAAAACAAACAAATCTGTTAGGGGAAAAATATAAAAAATAAATAACTACAATAAGCTGGTTGCATAAGTGTGCACACCCTTAAACTAATACATTGTTGAAGCACCTTTTGATTTAATTACAGTATTCAATCTTCTTCGGTAGGAGTCTATCAGCATGGCACATCTTAACTTGGCAATATTTGCCCACTCTTCCTTGCAAAAGCTCTCCAAATCTGTCAGATTGTGAGTGTATCTTTTGTGCACAGCCCTCTTCAGGTCAACCCACAGATTTTCTATTGGATTTAGGTCTGGGTTCTGGCTGGGCCATTCCAAAACTTTAATTTTCTTCTGGTGAAGTCATTCTTTTGTTGATTTGGATGTATGTTTGGGGTCATTGTCGTGTTGAAAGGTGAAATTCCTCTTCATCTCCAGCTTTCTAGCAGACACCTGAAGGTTTTGGCCCAAAAGTGACTGGTATTTGGAACTGTTCATAATTCCCTCCACCTTGACAAAAGCCCCAGTTCCAGCTGAAGAAAAGCAACCCCATGATGCCCCATGATGTGAACCATGCTTCACTGTGGGGATGGTGTTCTTTTGGTGATGCAAAGTGTTGTTTTTGTGCCAAACATACCTTTTGGAATTGTGGGCAAAAAGTTCAGTCTTGGTCTCATCAGACCATAACACATTTTCCCACATGCTTTTGGGAGACTTGATATATTGTTTTGCAAATTTTAGCCAGGCCTGGATGTTTTTCTGTGTAAAAGGATTCCGTCTTGCAACCCTACCTCATAGGCCAGACATATGGAGAACACAGGAGATTGTTGTCACACGTAGCACACAACCAGTACTTGCCAGAAATTCTTGCAGCTCCTTCAGTGTTGCTGTAGGTCTCTTGGCAGCCTCTCTGACTAGTTGTCATCTTGTCTTTTCATCAATTTTAGAGGGACGTCCAATTCTTTGTAATGTCACTGTTGTCCCATATTTTCTCCACTTTTTGATGACTGTCTTCAGTGTGTTCCATGGTATATCCAATGCTATGGAACTTCTTTTGTACCCTTCTCCTGACAGATACCGTTCAACTATGAGATCCCTTTGATGCTCTGTAAACTCTCTGCAAACCATGGCTTTTGCTGTAGCAGACAACTTAGTAAATGTCAGGAAAATCCTACTAGGACAGCTGAACTTTATTTGGGGTTAGTCAGAGTCTCTTTAACTGATGGCAGGTGTGTACCCAAGAAGACTGAATGCTGTAATTAAAGCAAAAGGTGCTTCAACAAAGTATTAGTTTAAGGGTATGTACACTTATGCAACCAGCTTATTGTACGATTTTTATTTTTTATATTTTTCCCCTAACAGAGTTGTTTGTTTTAAAATTGAATTGTACAGGTTATAGGTTACATTAAAGGTAAGAAAAGTTTTGAAATGATTTATTGTGGCCTCATTTTTTATATCACAAAAACCTGGCATGTTAACAGGGGTGTGTACACTTTTTGTATCCACTGTGTCTATATATATATATATATATATATATATATATATATATATATATATATATATATATATATATATATATATCAACTTAAAGGCACTGTTCTACAATATTTAACTCAGACACAAAACCGTAACATAAAAAATAAACTAACTTTTGTCAACATCAGAGTTTGAACCAGCTGACCATCGCATTGCATATTTCTTTAGAAACTAAATGTAGAGATAGGAAATTTAAGCAGGAGTGGCTTGTAGTACTGGCTGCTGGGCTGCAGCCTCCGCCCACCCCTTTAAAAATGTACTTTTTTATTTACTTTCTTTGTTTTCTGTTATTACAAAACAGTAACGTTAATGTTTACTTCTGCCATTAGCAAGACCTTTCTAGGTCCATTTAAAGTAAAAGAAATAAATCAGATTACTCTGTTTGCCAGGCTGTTTTTGGAACTGCACTAGGTGTACTCCACACTAGGAATAAGGTGAGCATGTCCTATGTAGTAGGCAGAATCATCAAGAAAAAGCTTCTCATTAGGCTGCTATATGAACCAGAGAAGAGTCATTTCTATTGGCTCAGGCTATGTTAGCTGAGTGTCTCAGACTAAGGCAGACTATGAATGAAAATAAAAGATACCAGTAATGGAGTTAAGCCAGTGTTATTGTTTATTTATTTATGTTAGCTAGCCAATATGTGCCACTTATCTTAAGTCATTTATCATGTGTGTGTGTGTGTGTGTGTGTGTGTGTGTGTGTGTGTGTGTGTGTGTTTCTCTGTGGGTTAAAATAAATTGTTGCCAGTTATTTTTTATTGCATTACAATTTCATATCTGAAATCTATACAGTCAAAACATTTGGCTTTAATTGTTGGGTATGGGGGCTGTTGGTGAATACAAGTGATTGACCCTGCTGTCATTTGGTTAATTTAAGAAATCATTGCTGTGGCTTTGCAGAACTGGCGTGCATTTATGTGAAAAGTACTGGAATACTTTACTGCATCTGTATTTTTAAACATTCAAAAGTCTCGGTTGTGCACTGTTATTAAAGTTGCTATAATTGACAGGTTTAGAGGTTGTAAAAATGAAAATGACTGTTTTTTTTCGGGGGGGGGGGGGTCATTGTATAAGTTCATAGGTATATACTAGGCTAATGACCAACAGGGCCTTTATACGACTAGCCACGTAACCCAATCCAATTGTGTGCTCTGATAACACATACATATAAATTGAAGGTGTATTTTAATTAGGCGGCTGCTGAAAAGTTATGTGGGGGGATTATATTACTTAGGGATTGTATACTGTTAACCTCTGTCTATAGCAGGCGTAGGGGCCAACATTTGCTATCGAATGTTGTTAGCGAATGTTTACTGGCAGCCTCTGCTATATGAGACATGGGGACAGCCCAAGGATGAATTTATCATTTCCCATCCAATGGTCAAGGTTACATTTGAATAGGATTAGGGATGGACTTTGCTTCACATGGATGGGGAGCCTATTCCAGACAATAGGTATTCTTTGAGACACATATGTGTCTTGCCAACATGTTCTATTTATGTCGCAAGCAAATTTTAATTCCCTGGATGTAGTGTTTCTGGTGTTTTGTATTTGGCAAATGTGCAAAAAGAACCATCAGGTCTGGATCAAAGGACACCTTATATGCTAAGCACAGATTGTCTCTCAACAGCCTGTAGGAGAAAGAGTGTAGAGACAGGGGTCTAAGGCAAGCTGTATAGCTAATTGTGTTAATATCCTGGATTCTGTTGGTGAGGAACCTCTGTGGGTGTTCCAGCTGTTGCATATGCCTAGTCTGGGACATGCTGAAGGGGTCATTGTACTCAATGATGGGTTTGATAAGGGCCAAGTAGAGTGGCACAATAACTTCCTTGGACCTGGATGTCATAACCTTACTTGTAAGTTGGGCAGTGTAGAATGATTTTCTAACTACCTTGGCTATGTGTTGGAGAGATGCCAGATTACTGTCTACATATGTTCCCAGATCTGTAACTTCTGGGTCAACTCTTAGGGGTGTCTTATCAATGGAGTAATTTGCCTGAATATACATTTTCCTAAAAGACACTGTAATGACCTTCTTTACATTGAGTCTTAATCCATGGCTTTAGCACCAGTCACTTGTCTGCATTAGACCTTCTTGGAAAATGTTGGTGTCATGGGGGAATATATGAACACTCCAAATTTGCAGGCATCTGTGAACTTGGTGAATCAGAGGCCCTTGACATTAGCTTTGACCTCTGAGAAGTAAATGGCAAACAGGAGTGAGCCATGCATGGAGCCTTGTGGTACTCCGCTATTGACCTGCCTCTTCATGAAGGTGGTCTCATTAGTCTTGACTTATTGGGTCCTATCTGTGAGCAAGCTGGAAATCCATTGAGTTATGTATGGATTTATGCATAGTCCAATGAATTAGTCTACAATACCTGAGAGGGGTATTGCATCCAATGTGTTAGCCAAATATAGGTGGGCACTGTGCACCATTTTCCTTTATCCATTGCCTTGGTTTCCTTCCCAAAAACATCTAGCAGGTTGAGTAGGCATGACCTTCCCCTGGCAAAACCAAACTGGGATGGGTCCAGTGTCTGTAGGGTGCCAAACTTTTTGTATATCTTTTCCATGATAATTCATTCAATGGCTTTGTATATTAGACTGGTTAGACTAATAGATCTGTAGTTTCTGGGGTTCAGTGATGGTCCACCCTTGTGAAGGGGGATAATCATTGCCATGCTTCATTCATCATTTCTTAATACTTTGCCTGTTTAAAGGTGCAGTTGAAAAGTGACTCAGGTGGTCCTGATAGGTCATGATTCAGGCTATTTAGTAGACAGGACAATATTCCGCTCGCAAGTACGGCAGGTGCAAAAGGCCAAACAAAGGCACAAGTATTTAAATCAAATGGCCAGCACCAAAGTGTATAAGGCACACAAATAAAACATTTGTATGCCTTATACACTTTGGTGCTGGCTGTTTGATTTGAATATTTAGGAGATAGCCCAGGATATCGTGGGTACCCAATGAGGCATTGTTTTTGGCCTTAGAAAGCTGTACCATAACCTGCTCCCTGCTAATAGTTGGGGGAGTTATGCTAGTAGGGATTTCCTGGGGGTGGCAAGGGGGAGTTTAGGGTGTAGTTTGAACTGAATTTGTCAGCAAGCAGGTTTGCTTTGTCACTCTACACAGTGAAAGAGGTACCTTTTACTACCAGTTCAGCACACTGCTGCATGTTACCTTTGAGGTTTCAGCATAGTTGTAGATGGCCTTGTGCTTGTCTTTAGCCTGAGAGGCTATCTTGATCTTGTAACTGGCATTGTTGGATTCAGTTAGTCTTCCTATGTCCTAATTAAATCAATTAGTGAGCTCTTGTCATTATGATAGCTCCTTTTTATGATGAAAACTCAAGCCAAGCTAGAACTTCCAATGAGTGACCTCCCAAACCTCCTGTGACAGAGGCACATGGGATATATGCAAATGATCCTTATGAACATCAGGTGTTTCAGCTATATGGCGATTCTGATTGCCCATGACTTTTACATTTGAAGAAGTTTTATTGGACAATTTCAGGCTAATAAAGCGAAACCCCACTAGCTATGGATATGCATATTTCGGCCTTGTCATGACCTCGTCAGCATAGCACAAGCAGAGTGTTTGACTAAATATAAGAAACACAGGGTTATTATACCCAGCTGATGTCCATTAACATTAGGGTGACTGCAAAATATCCTAACTAATTAACTAAAATGAAGAGTGAGAAGGTCACACTGAAAAACCAATCAGTAAAATTTAAATGAAAACTCAAGCCAAGCTAGAACTTCCAATGAGTGACCTCCCAAACCTCCTGTGACAGAGGCACATGGGATATATGCAAATGACCTGTATGAACATCAGGTATTTTAGCTATATGGTATTTGCCATGACTGCTATCACTAGGGAACAGGTCCTTAATTCTCTCTCTGAGACCAAGAACACTGCATCAATGCACCCAGACAATATCCCAGGATGCCTTCTGAATAGCACAAAACATGATCTATCAGGTCTTCTGGAATTGCTACTTAACTGTAGCCTCCAAACCAGACTTCATGCCTCATGAATGGAGAACAGCAACAGTCATCCCCCTGCACAAAGGTGGGTCATCTACAGAGCCTGGAAACTACCCATAAGTTTCATTTGTCTTACATGCAAAGCCATGGAAAAAATTATCATGGAAATGATAAGCAATGACATAGGAAACCTCCAGACACTGGACCCAACCCAATTTGGTTTCACTAAAAGCAGGTCATGCCTACTCAGCCTGGTGGACTTCTATGAGAAGGTCACCAAAGCAATTAATGGGGGCAAAATGGTTCACACTGCCTACCTTGACCTGGCGTAGGCATTCTTGGCAAACTTAAGAGGTTTGGTACAAATCCTTATGTAACCAAGTGGGTAGCCAGCTGACTCACAGACAGGACCCAGGAAGTTAGAATTGGGGAGCCCATCTCTACAAACAAACCATTCACAAAAGGAGACCCTCAGGGATTGGTCAGGGAACCATGCCATTTCTGGTTTTTAGTTCTCTGAAATCAAGGCCAATATCAATGGCCTCTGGCTGACTAAATTTGCAGATGATTGCAAATTAGGAGCTGTCATTGAATTACCCTCTTAAACAAATGTTCTGCAGGAAGGGCTGATACAGACAAACAACTGGTGCCAGAGCCATGGACTAAAACTAAATGCCAAGAAATACATAATAGTATCCTTCAGGAAGTCATCCAGCCCTGATAACTATCATATTGATAAAACATCCATAAGAGTTGACCCAGTAGTCAGGGACTTGGAAACACACATGGACAGTAATCTAGCCTTTGACCATCATGGATCTATAGTAGCAAGGAAATCATTCTATGCTGTGCAATTTATAAACAAAGGTATAATATCTAGGCCTAAGGAAATCATTGTTCTGCTGTAATCAGCATTCGTCAGACTTATCATTGGGTACAGTACATACTCTGGTATGTATCTAACCAGGCATATCCAACAATTGGAATGTCCACAGAGGTTCCTCACTAAAAGAATACAAGGCATAAGTAGCATGTCCTGCCCTATCCCTGTATTCTGTCTCCTATATGCTGTTGAGGGGAGATCTATGCCTGGCATACAAGGCATGTCAGACCACACTCTGTTGGAGCTTCTGCATATCTACAAAACATACAGCACCAGACATACTCATTCCAAAGACTTAAACATTAACTGTGATATCAATAGAATCTGCTGGAGAGAAAGGTATGTATCCCAGAAACTACCCCTTCTCTGCAACAGGCTCCTGATCAATGTGAAGCAGAGTTCCTCCCTAACCCAATTGAAGTGTAACCTGGACAATTGGATGGAGAACAGGAAATTCATCCCTGATTTGGCACCTATGTCTCGAATGGTAAATGGTTCATCTCCCAGGCCTCTACTTGTAAATGTTTCATCTTCAAAGACCCTGCTTACACTTATCAAGGAAACCAGAACTTAACAGAGATTTGGGATGCATGGCTAGGCTTAAAATGGTCCTTGTGGTTGTTTTCCCAGTAAACACCTAGAAACACATTTAACATAGAAACACACCACAGTATGTCAAACCAATCCAGGTGGGGAACTACTCCCACACTCCCCCCAATGTGAGGGGCTGCTCCCCCCACACCACTCCTAATTAAATATACCAACTCTGGGATCATGCTACAGTGGGGAAAATGGCAAATTTCCCCATGTTGGCCAAGTGCATATGTTCCCTGTTAAAAAATTTAGTAGTATAAACATTCGGTGTATTCAAAGTTTGGTGTTGTCATCTCGGTAAATTCAATTTTGGGTAAGCAGTCTTTTGATGATGAGAAGTAGACCCATATATATATATATATATATATATATATATATATATATATATATAAATAAATATATTTTGGTTGAATACTCCCTTACTCAAATATACTAACCTCACAGCCACACAACCATACAGAAAGGAGAAAATACCACACACAGTGAATAAGTGCCAGTTCACAAATGTACATGTCTTTAGATGGGTGTGTACGACATGAGGCACAGCAAGTTACAAATGGTCTTCTAAATTAACTTACCTTGTAATTCCTAGGATGCTTACATCCTAAATACAACAGCAATGATTGTTTATAACTTAATCCAGTTTTCTGTGAATCCTGATTCAATGAAATGGAGGTTTTCCATGTTTTTTTTTTTTCCGGTGATTTGTGATTCTGTAAAAACGGCATACATGGTAACTGTATGACTGGAGAATAAGCATATTAGTGTCAGTGTTCAAGAATAAAGAGGACATTCACAGCTATGGGCAGTACAGAGGTATCAAACTCCTGGGAGATGGACAGTTTGAATTCAAATCACGATGCAACAGGATGTTGATTTACGTCAACTTTACCTTTAGTCAACATCTGCTTGGTTCACAAAATTTGGTCAGCTACACAGACGGTTGATATTTGTGTGAGATTGCACAATTCTCAGGGTTGGGATACATGCCCTTTATTCAACATTGTGCATTCTTGGAGTTAGTATATATAATTATTAGGGGGTGTGGTGGGTGAAGCCCCCATATGGGGGATACAGCAGGACCCACATCCTGCAAAAAATGATGTTTTAATTTTTCAATTCACATATTGCATGTGCTGAGATTGTTGCTCATTGCATGTGTGGTAGTATGTCAACATTTGCAAAGTCAAGCCTTTTTGGTTTGGCTCCTCTACATGGGGAGTGGATGTCCTGTCTACTGTCTCCATCCCTCTGTATTCAGTACCACTCTCCTGCCTTCTTCAACACTCATGTCTGACTGTCCCAGGTCTTTTCTCACACATTCCATTCACTTGTTTGCTGGATGCCCACGTTTCCTCTTGCCTTCTTCCAGTCTGTCCCAAATAATCTTCACCAGATTGTCTTCTACTTTTCTGCACACCTGAAATACCTTAATCTGTTCTCTTTGACCTTTTCTGCAAATTGAGTAACTTTGGCTTCCTCACTTATGACCTCATTTTTTCATCTATTCTACAGTGTGCATGCTACCACCCATCTCAGGAACTTCAACCCCATCATCTTTAGCTTCCTCAAATGCCCTGCCTTTACTATCCATGTTTCTGTACTATACAGTAGTACTGTACACCACTGTTTGGTACACCTTACTTTTCAGCTTTGTTGGCATTCTTTTGTCATATACTACACCTGATACTCTGGGACAACTGGATGCAGCCCCTCTGATTTTAGCTTTGACCTCCTCATTCAGATTTTATTTCTCCTCAACCACCCCTCCCAGATACTTGAAGCTATTAATCTGTTCCACTATGTCCCTTCTATCTCAATTCTCGCTTCTTTTGAACTCCACCATTTGCTGCCATTACAACTGCTTTATCTGTAATCAATTTCATCCCATGTGCCTTCAGTTTTGCATTCCATTCACTTATCCTTTGCTGAATTTCTTGCTGAGTCTGCCTGTAATGCCACATCATCTGCATACAGCAATGCTTTTGATCTGTCCCCTCCAACCTGTTTGTTAAGGTAGTCCATCACCAGTATGAACAGCCATGGTCTCAGAGCTGAACCCTGATGCACACCCACTCCCACTGGGAGCCCATCTGTGAGACCAAATAATGTGTGTACTTCAGTCACTGGTTCCTTGTACATAGCTTGCAGTAATTCTATCAATGTTTCTGGGGCTTCAAACCACTGCAGGACTGCCCAGATCAGTTTTCTGCAGACCTTGTCATATGCTTTCTCCAAGTCTAGGAGTGCACATCTTAGAACATCTCTATCTTTTTCTCAGTTGTCTGTTTCACTGCAAACATTGAGTCAGGTGTGCTGCATCCTGATCTGAATCTGAACTGCTTATCCCCCATCTTACTTTCTATTACTCTGCATATTCATTTATCAATCACCCCCTCCAGAACTTTCATGCGGTGTGATAAGAGTGTGATACGTTTGTATTGCCCACAGTTAAGAATGTCCCCTTTGTTCTTGAGCTCTGGCATTAATATGCTTATTCTCCAGTCAGCTGGGATAAACCTTTCTCTCTACACTGTTATGAGTACCCTCAGGAGCGATTTCCCCCCTATTGCACCCTACATCTTTATCTTATCTTCTGTGACCTCACCTGCTGCTTTCCCTGACTTTATTTTCCATAGTGCTGTTCTTGCTTCTTCTATGGGGAGCTCCTCCTCTTCTCTCACTGTAGGCTGTTTATGGGACAGTACAGCTTCTGTGGGGTTTTCTTCATTCATACGCTGCTGGAAGTACTCCTTCCCTCTGCCTTTGATGTCATCTGGACTGGTGGGCAGGTTGTTGCTAGCATCTCTTATGAAGGGTGTCTGACTATCTTCTTTATCTTTTTGTCTTTGCTGTGCAGCTTGGTTCAGTTTTTTTGTTCCACCTACCAACTTACTTTCCAGAAGTAAGTAAAGTGTGACTGATGCCTTGTTCTTTGCTATTGCAACTCCTTTCTTAGCTTCTTTCCGAGATACAGATGACACATTCTCTACTCTACAAACCTGCAGACTGTCCCTCCCTATCCACCCTCCTCTCCCTTGTACAAACTTTCACGTTCTCTCCGTAGTGCTGACCAACTGCTAGTTGAGACCTACAGGCCTAACAAAACAATAGGCAGATTGTTTTATAAATGCTCCCTATCTCAAATTTGGAACAAACTCACAACTAATCTACGTACTATCCAATCTTCTATACTTTTCAAAAGAGAGCTGAAAAGCTACTTTGCTAACTCACCGCCCTGCACTTGTCACCACCCTACTTAACATTTACTCCCCTAATCTGTAGACTATAACAATTCTCCTCTCCTTTCCTTATAAATAACTTCATAACAACTGGTACTGTTGCACCTTGGCTATACTGCTTAGAAACTCTATACTAAAATCCCACCTTTTCTCTTTCCTTAGCTACTCTATTTCTTTGCCCCTTTCTCTCTTCTCATATCTGTTTTTCTTTCACTCTCCTGTCTCTTCCAAACATTCCACCTTCTCCTCTACTTCAACCCTCCCATTTATTACTTCACTTTTTCTTTCTCCCAAACAACATGGTCTTAGTCAATAAAGATGTTGCCAGGGATCATTTTTATTTTCCTGATGCCCTATTGCAATTCCACATGTATACTCTATGTTTCTACCTTTTGTAAATTTGGGTTAGTTATTCTTTGTACTGAATTATGCCTTTTTTGTCAGTCTCCACTATGCCATGATTGTATGTAGTTATGTATACTCCCCATGTATGGCATGAATGTATGTAGTTATGGACTCATTCAAATCACTTGTACTGTAATCGTTGTCTGTTGTTATTCTTTATTATCTGGAGCTTTTCTCCTTGGGTCTCCACTGAAAATGGACCACCAGCCCAGTTGAACTAACCCAGTCGACAAATAAATAAATTGTTAGCCAACAAGTATTCCTTACTAGCCTGGTCCATGTTTTCTATCTCTTACTTTTTCCTACACTCCTTCTTTCTTTTGATGACTTCCTTGCCTTCTGTATTCCAACACCAACTTTCCTTTTGTACCTTATTTCCTTATCTGGCTCGGCTGTATATCTGTTATGTAGTCTCACACATGCTGTTTTGAGGTGCTGCCATTCTTCTTCATTTCCCCCTATTTCCTTTTCTTCTTGAGGTACTAGAGCCCTGAGTAATGCTTTGAACTGTTGTGCTTTCTCTCCAATTAACTTCCAGGTCTTTAGCCCGGTCTCTGTTAACCTTAGAGCCTTCTCTTACTTCTGCTTGCAGCTGATTGTGGCAACCAATGTTTTTATATCTATATATATATATTCTCTTTTCTGTCGTGAACAATCTGCTCTTTAGAGACAAAGATAATCTGCATCAGTTCTTCTACATCATTATAAGTCAATTTATATAGTGCTTTCAGTTTGGCCATCACAGTTTCATGCTGATTACTTCTGTAAACTGTAAACTCTCCTGCAGAGTTCTTTCCAAAGAATCATGACCTAGAAGGACCTGTTGATATTCCACAGTACATTACTCTCTTAGTTATTATACTTGCCATAAATCTTGTTCCTTTTCATATCTTGTCACAGAATGCATGTGTTATCCTCCGGCTTCCATACTTTTGTTTAGCTACAGTTGCAACTGCTGGTCAGCTCTTCATTTCCCAGGGACCTCTTAGGGAAACCACTCCAGTTTGCCATCTTAGTTGTATCGATGCCCAGTGTATCCCTTACTTGTCTTCTGCCACACCACTTAATCTATTTTTTTCCCTTCTACATTCAATTTTCAGTGTATTCAGTTTTTGATCAATATAAACTGTCATTTTGTTGTAACTGCATTATCTCACACCTTATGTGCCTTTTACTTTACAACAGTCCAGAGTCATTTTTATCATGCAAAAGAATTACATCCTTGCAACTTGCCTGACATATCAAACTAACAATCATAATAAATCCAGTAAATTATGTACAATTCATTGTAGTGTAACTCCTTGCTGCTATTTTCATGTTTAGCTGTAGTCTCTTGATCAATCATACTCTCAAAATCAGCTCCGTTTGTCCCTCCATCACCATACACAGAGTATTCTAGGAAGGGTGGCTTAATGGCTAAGGTGTTTGCCTTACAAACACAAGGTGCAGGGTTTGAGTCTCACAAGGGATAATTGGCTAGGCTTGCAAGGACAGTTAGCTTAGTACTAAACTATGAACTATGATGACTCAATCGTGCGTCAACTATATAAATTGAAATGAAGCAGCCAGCAGAGACATTTAACCATGTTAAGCAGAACAAAATCTCCCTGAATTTTTGATCTTAATGTTTAAAATGGATTATGTATCAGTTTCACAAAGACTCATCCTTCAAAAATTGGCAGTGTTCAGTAGGTTCTTTGAAACATTACTGCAAACCTGCAATACATATAAAATTATAAAGTATTTTCCTTTTTGAAGAAGGCTTTACTGTGTCCACATTCCCCATAACAATAGAGATTTTGTGCAGAAACTCAGAGGTCATTACATCTCTGAGAAAGGGATGCAGTGACTTTGGACTATCAGAATCTTGTAAAGTCAGCTGCAACAATCTAGGATTTGAAGTGACCAGCTTCATGAAAGCATACAATTCCCTTTAATACACCACATTTAGCTTTTCACTGCATTGTTGTATCATTCATGTCTGTAAAATTATTAATTATTTTCGTATAATCTGTAGTCTACTTTGAAGACATCATGCCAGGACTTTCATTTTGTTCTCTCTGCATATTGTTCCCCAAACATATTCCCCCTGAGGAAATATACTGGACATTGCAAAAGCCACTACAAAGTCCATGCCTTCCACCTTCTTAATATTTTTGAGAATCAGGTGACATATACATATAATGGATAAAGATAAGTAAACTAGTATGTAGCATACTGATTGCAGAATTGCTTTAGTCTACAGAAAGGCATAGATTATAGGTTCATAGGTTGGTACTAGGCTATCGGCCCTAGGGCCTATACAAGCCTAGTCATAACAATTCCCTGCATATTTCTTCCCACAAGATTTACTTCCCTGGACCCCTGTCTAGCAGGGCGACTGACATGATCCCCGAGGTGAATTTCCTACCTCCCATCCAATCATCAAGGTTCCTTTTGAAGAAGGCCAAGTAGGCACTCTGCTTGACATGTATGGGTAGTCTATTCCAGAGTATGGGGAGTCTCTGGGTCAGGAACCTATTCCTCCAGCATGTTTTTTCATTGTGATGACAAGGTTTAGATCCCTGGAGTGTGTGGCTCTGAGGGAATGAGATTTCTTTAAGTGGAGCATGTCCAACAGCTCATGGTTTGACATGGCCTTGTATGTTAAGCAGAGATCACTCTGAGTAGACGATATGCCACAGAGTATAGCTGGAGTTTTTTTAGACGGTCAGCATAGGGCATCTGCTTTAGGCCTGTGATTCTTTTAGTGAGGTATTTCTGTGGCTTTTCCAGCTGTTGCAGATGACTTGTGAGGTACATAACAAATTGGGCATTGTACTCTGTGATGGGTCTAATGAGGGATGAGTACAGTGGGACAATGACCTCCTTTTTTCTGGATGAAATGCTCTTAGTGATGAGGTGTGTCACATAGAAGGATTTCCTGACTGTTATGGCGATGTGGTTATCGAAGGTGAGACCACTGTCCACCTGTGTCCCTAAGTCTCTCATCACACTTTCAGTGTTTAGTGTGCTGCCACCTATGTGGTAATTCATGGGTACATGTTTTTTTTCCCAAAGGGGATAACTATACATTACTTGGCATTAAGCTTGAGCCCATGGCTCTGGCACCAAGCATCTGTTTCTGTAATGCCCTTTTGTAGAATATCCACATAATTTGGGGATTCAATAATGGCTCCCAGTTTGCAGTCATCTGCAAACTCTGTTAGCCAGAGTCCTTAAGTGTTGGCCTGTACTTCAGAGAAGTAGCTGCCAAACAAGAGCGGTCCCAGGACTGAACTCTGAGGTACTCCACTTGTCACTTGTTTGTGGCTGGATTTGGAGTTGGCTACTTTTACTGTCTGGGTTCTGTCAGTAAGCCAGTTGGCAACCCATTGAGTGGCATATGGATTTATGCCCAGCTTAGTAAGTTTATCTATGATTCCCAGAGTGGGGGGGTGGTGGCAAAGGCCTTGGCGAGGTCCAGATATGCTGTGTGGACCATCTTACCCTCGTCCACAGCTCTGGAGACTGATTCAAAGAAGTCAATCAGGTTCAGGAGACAAGATCGGCCCTTCACAAACCCAAATTGGGTGGGGTCCAGTGTTTAAAGGTTGCCAATGTCTTTGTTTATAAGTTCCATCATAATGCGTTCCATGCTCTTGCAGATCAGGCTTGTCAGACTGATGAGACAGTAGTTCCTGGGATCCAAGGTGGATCCCCCCTTTGCGGAGTGGGATAACTGTAGCTGTGCGCCACTCACTGGGCACGAAGTCTGAGGTGAGGCTATGATTAAACATGACACTTAAGTGAGGTGCCAGTTCATATTGTAGTTCATGTAGTACACAGCCCAGGATGTCATCTGGTCCCATGGATGCTGTATTCTTAGTTTTGGAGAGTGCAGTTTCTACCTGTGTGGCCGTGATTACTGGAATTCGGCAATCTTTTGGTATTGAGATGGGCCATTTAGGGGGGTGAGAGGGGGATGAAGCTGGCACTAAATCGATCTGCCAGGATATTGGCAATATCCTTGGGATCAGTATATTTAATGCCATTCTGTTGTAGCTCAGAGCAGATCTGTGCATTGCTATTTAGATTCTTGACTTAACTATAGAATGCCTTGTGGTTGTCTTTGGAATCTTTAGCAATTTTATTTTCGTAACTAGCTTTGGAGGATTTTATGAGGGATCTCAGCTTCTTACTGAGGCTGGTAAGGGAGTTTTTTTCATCCTGGGATTTTCCTCTTTTCTGCAACAGTTTCTTCCTTCTGTTGTATAATTTGTTTATGGCAGGAGACCACCAGATTGGCTTCCTTTTTTTGGAGGAGAGCATCTTGGTTCCATTTGGGATGGCACGATTCATGCATGAGTGGATGTGCTTGTACAGTGCCTTAGTGTAGGATTCAGCAGTCAAACATTCAGCTCCTGTCTGCATGGGTGTCATGAAGTTTGTCACGTCTGACTTGAGTAGCATGAAGTTGGCTTTGGAGAAGTTTTTTACTGTGGTGTCCTTACTGGGGGTGGGTGGGATGTGGATGTCAAGGGTGATTAGCTTATGATCAGACCTGACCAATGAGGGGGGAGCATCTATCTCCCATGTTGGTAATGACCAGGTCTAGGATATTGCAGCCCCTGGTGGGACAATGGATTACTTGATCCAGGGAGTTGGAATTTAGGAATTCCAAGAACCGTTGGGAAAAGGTGTTGGTATCCGAGTAGTTTTCCCAGTTAATGGGAGGGTAGTTGAAATCACCCAGTATTAGGGTGTTTGGCTGTACCTTAATATTTTCCAGTATGTTTAGAAAAGTGTAGTGAGAATCTTGGGGCATGGTGGGTGATCTGTAGCAAGCTACACTTTGGATTGCAGTCTTACCTAGTGTTATTTGAACCTGGAGAATTTCAGATGCATTGTGTTGGGCAACTCGCCTGGAGGTGTGACTATCCTTGGTGAATATGGACACTCCTCCACCTTTAGTGTTTCGGTCTTGGTTTGGTGGCCAAAAAGTGTGATAAGAGTTGTAGCCTGGTATTGCAGAGATGCTCTCTGTATCCTTGAACCAGGTCTCAGTTACTGCACAGATATTGATGTTCTCCATTTTTAGGAGTGCCTCAAGAGAGTGCATTTTGAGATTTAGACTTCTAGCATTGAGTTTCATTACCTTCAGATTTTGCATGCTTGTATCTGTTACAGTTTTGGTTTTGTCCTTTGAACTTTTCCTAAAAAAGGCACTATAGGGGTGGCAAGAGCTTTAGCCAGTAACCTGAATCCCAGGGGCAACAGGTGCAGGCCATCTCTGGCAAAGCATCGTGGTTTGTCGATCATGCCATCCCAGGCAGACAAATACTGGATCCCCTTTGAATGACACCAGAAGCTTAGCCAGTTGTTGAAGTCAATCATTTTGTCCTTATACTGTGGTATCATTCTGGGTGAAGGCAGGACACTACTCAGGGCTAGAGTCATACCTGCCTAGGCCACATGATCCGAGAGCTCTTCCATGTCTCTTTACATATTGTCTAGGGAGGTACATCTCAAGTCATTCCCTCCAACATGGACAATGACAGAGTCATATTTGTACTTGTTGTGGAGTGACTTGAGTGCATGTGACTAATCTCATCCTAGACACGTCTTTGTCTTAACTTTTGGTATCAGTACTAATGCAGTAATACTGTGATTTTTATAGCTTTCTGACAGCAAATAAGGACTACTGGGTGTTCATAATCTTCCTATTTTCCAGTCACTAAGCAAGCTTCAGATCTTACTTAGCTAACAGATTATTTCTCTGAATCACTAAGGATCATGTTTTCTTCATCCTAATCATTCTTGAATTGTATTAGTTATTGGCCTTACAACATCTTCAGGCTAGTTGTTCCAGTAATACTTCACCCTTTTCATAAAAATAATGCTTCCTTATATCTTTATTGAGATATCCAGTTTGTATGTTCAGACTATATCCAGTTATTTCTAAACATCTCTTAATTTTTCTAAATATTGACACAAGCCACTCCGGTGGCATAAAGCCCTGATTATGACCCAGGTGACTCAGATTTGATTAGATCTTTCCATCTTTTTTTTTTCTATTTCTGATGAAACGACAAAACAATTTTTATACATAACTGTTGCCCATACAATCCAGTAAGTTGCATGTGGGCTTACCCTTTAGTAACTTCCACCTCTGTAAAATCTTAGAATGTATAAATGTAGCTATTCTTTGTGTATAAATGTAAATATAAATGTAACTACCCAGTGTTTAATTGAAACTTGGTATAATGCAATGCAAGTAAATGCAGCTTTTCGCCCTGGGCCTCCATTGAAAATGAGTATTACCCAGTCAGACTTTCTGACAAATAAATAAATAAATCTTTGGCAACTGACGCAGTGTCAGGGAGAAATGGGCATACCTATCCTGGGGGGGAAGGTGCTGCATGAGCATCTCTAGATGACAATTCCTGGTGGAGACCAGAAACTTTGTTAGAGGCAGCATGTTCACAAGGCAGAAATGGGGCTAGCTGAGCTGCTGCAGAGGAAGGGTAGTATGCCATGGGTCCCCACATTGCACACCCCCTCAGGGCAATACTACATTGCCACAAGGGGAGTGGGGATACAGAGTAGAGCAGTAAGTCCCCTGTAGATGGAAGGACAGATGTGCTAAGTCCCTTTGCCTGCAATCCGTGACCAGCTCCAACATATTACTGGGAAAATGTCTGGGGGTCATGAAGTAAGTAGTAGCCCTGGTGAGGACAGGGGCATGATGGCCAGGCATAAAGGATGGGTGGGGTGAAGAAAGAGCAAATGAAAAAAAAAAGTACTTCTCTAACTATTGATCTCATGTAGTTTGTGTATACTTTGTTGAAAAAGCTAAATATTTCTTTTAGGCATTCTGAAACACTGACATTTAAAGGGCTGGTGAGAGCGGTGAGGGTGGAATATGACTGACTCATGTATTTATACTTAGCTTGTATCTGAATATATGAAACCCTCCTCAATTTGATTCCCAGAGGACATCTGCCCCCATCTCCCATATCCTACCTAATTACACCATTGTGATTCCAGTAGCAGAGGCATAATAAAAATTTGACTTTGTAAACTGAAACGTAATTTCATAGGCAGTAAGACCCCAGTAAAGAAAAGATGTATATCAGAAACATAACTGTAACATACTGTTTCCAGACAAATCACTATTCAATAAAGCATGTTCCTAACATCAGATAAACAATTACTAAGTTGTTCAGAAGGAAGAGATAACATTATTCATCTCATTCAAAAGAAAGGAAAAATGTACCTCAGTACAAAGACAATGGCTGTCTTCGTTTTAAAGTTAATGTTATACTTAGCCAGAAGTTATTCTCTAAATAAGTTTTATGCCTTTTGTGATTCATAACAGCTGTTCTGTACTGGCAACTGAAATAACTGCTTATTGTGCTCATGAAAATAAAATAATCTGGGAAAAGGGCAAGAGAACTTCCACAGGCAAAATAAAAAATGTGTTGCTTTGAGAAAAGACATGTAATCACACCAATAGCTGTTGACAACATAATATGCATGCCGCAGATATTAAAATGATTTAAGGCAAACAGCAACTAAAAATTATCGCACAAAAATAGAACAAATGAGTCACAAAATATTCAGATGACATTTTAACTACTTTAAGACTCTCTGCAGCACTAGATGTGTTGGCCTTTTCTTAGACCCCTAGTTTTAAAAAACACAGGACTAAACCTTTATTGAGTATTTCTATGGGAACAGAGCTAAATGTTAATGTTGTAGAAAGATGCAGGAAGAATTATTCTGGCAAGATTCCAAATCATTTGGTGTGTTTTTCAAAGTGTGATACAGACAGAAGTTTTCTACCAGATTATTCTGTTTTCAGATCCTGGAAAGGTTTATTAAAATTGCTCAAGTGTAACAGATGAAGAAGAGTTGGTTAATACATTTAATAATGACTGAATCACCAATGCATTTCACAAAGGCTTTATTTGCTTTTTGCAAGGAAAAGTATACAAGATTTGATAAAAGCTTTGAATATTTTCTAAAAATGTCCAACATCTGTCC
The DNA here is from genome assembly GCF_019279795.1 of Protopterus annectens. NCBI lineage: Eukaryota > Metazoa > Chordata > Ceratodontiformes > Protopteridae > Protopterus > Protopterus annectens. Next base: position 1,307,783,088 of record NC_056737.1, on the reverse strand, counting down.
ATTATAAAAAAATGTAGAATACTATTTAAGGATGCAAAATAACTCTTAAAATTGACTTTGCTGTATAGTGCACTTTCATCTGTATTGCAATATTTTCATCAGACTTTATTGCATTGCATAGATTGAACCTTACGTTTTACACTCATCACAAACATGGATAAATAGCGAATGCGCATCTATTATATTTATATAACCGCAAGTCTCATAGAAGAGATACCCAACTCTCCAAGTAGAAGGCCATCATCACAGAGGTGTGCTCCATCCGAAATTATATACTATCGGATTCCAGAAAGTCTTGCATTATACTACTAGATATTTTGGAGTAAATAAAGGGTAGGTGTTACTCTCTGCCATGTACCAGGTAAAATCTCAGGTTTCTGGGGTTATGTACAAAACAGTGTTCATGTATGATGAATATATGAATTGCAATATTGACAATGCAAATATTATCTAATGCATTAATACAGTATATGTTTCTTGGTGCACATAAGTGAAGTATTTCTCATTCTCTTTCAATTTCTCTCCCTCTCCCTCTCTCTCTCTCTCTCTTGATATATATATATATATATATATATATATATATATATATATATATATATATAGATATAGATATATATATGTGTGTGTGTGTGTGTGTGTGTATGTGTGTGTGTAGATAGATAGATACAGATGTATAGATATATACAGGACAGTGCACACGTAAGTGCAGCACCCCCCCTTAATGCTGCACTGTGGTATCAGTGTTGGAAAAATTAATCCAACTACCTAGTATGAGAATGTAACCCACAGCCTTATAATCTTCTACCACAAAGGTGATTGTGCCACCTTTGAGCTACTGAGTCAGCACTGTAATGCAAAAGTCACATAAAATCGTTTAGAATGCAGTTTGTATAGGGGACCACCCAAATAATCACCGGATAGACTACTTACTGTTAAATAAATATGTCAAAATATTAATTGACTGTGTTAATCAAAACATCTTGGAGTAAATGCTACTTCATTCATGCTGGGGATGGTGATTTAAAAAAAGATTTCTAACAAGCCTGGGAATGTTCTGCTCACAACTAATAGTTAGACACTGTCATCTTTAATCTAAGTGTAAAATCAAACTCATTCGTAAGTCTGGTTTCCTTATTAAACTTTACCAGTGGAATCTACAGTGCACTAAATAATGGATCCACAATGTATACTCACTAAAGCTACCACACATCATACTAGTCTTCACCCAATAACTGTTAAATGGTAGCTCAGTTACACATAAATTCACATAATTCATGTGTCCAGGTTCCTCAGTTAAAAACAAACATGGAATGAAACATTCAAAATAAACACTAATAAAACCAAAAGAATGCTAAGTGCAAGCAGCGTGGATCAGAAATGTAAGTTAATGTTAATAATCCACAACTAGAGCCTAGTAAATACTAGAAAGTAGAAGTTTAATAAACAGTTGAGCACATTCGTCCCTATCACAGAGACTTCATCAGAACTCAGTTCTGATCCAGGCTGCCTTCAGTTAGCATTCTTTTGGTTTTATCAGGTCTCTCAGTTTACAAACAACTGTGACAACAAAAAAGTTGGGCATAAACTTCTTCATCCTTAAGCTCAGGTACATGTTCATTCTACTTAATTTTCCCTAAAATATGAAGTTACTGCAGATCTATATACAGAAAATATGCCACTTAATTTCTCTGCCAAACCATTTTGAAGACCTTTATCTTATTTATAAAAGGTTAACTGGTTGCTAGTAGCAGCGAGGATGACACTACTATCCTTATTCACCTTTAAAATGCCTAAATCTGGAATACTGTCTACACCAATCATTCAAATTAGCAAGGAAATGACATCATTACCCATTGAAAATTCAGTATCAAAGGGCTCTATCTCTTGTGAAGCCATCTTTCAACCTAGCAGTTAGAAGAAAGGCCTTCTCCAAAATTACTTCTTCCTCCTGGAAATAGCTAACCTAAGATATCAGAAATGAGTAGAAGTTTTAAATTAAATTAATTAATCATGACCACATTTTATACGAATGTTAACTGTTTCAGAAAAAAAAAATGACAGAGTTTCATTGACATTTTCTGGTCTATTTAATTAATTTACATAATAGTCATTGCTGTTAACTTCATAGTCCAACTAGAAATGCTCATGAGTTTGTTTCACATTGTAATTCGCCTGGCTTTACTTGTTAGCTGTGTTATTATTGTTTAGTTGAGTTACTTGTTATTTCCTTTGATTTACTTGTTAAGTAGGTCTTCCGATAAGTATGTATTGTCAAGCTATTATGTCTGACTCGGTTTGTATTATCTAACTGCCATCGCTTAATGTTTCCTGCCATAAAAGTCAGGGCTGCAGCTGAAGAGTTCTCAGAACAGCCTACCTACCCAGGTAATAAACAAACAAATAAACAACCGTTCTAAATGCAAATAAGTTCATAGGTCAGTACTAGGATAACCGCCTTTGTGGGCCATTTTAAGCCTAAACAGTTATCCCATTTTGTACTCAAACCCTGCACCTTGAGATTGAAAGGCAAACACCTTAACCATTATGCCCAACCCCATAATGGTTAATATTAGTAATAATCAAACAAATAAATAAATAACTGTTGGAGTTGGACTTTATTGAAAGTCTAATAACTGTTTTATTCTTCCCCCAAAACCCCTTGAGGAAGACTAAAAAGAAGTGTTGCATTTTCCTGTAGTAGCTAGTTTTGACAACTGCTGCATCTGCGTTACAGAACTGACTGATCAGAAATATATTCATGATACAAATGAAAGAGACCAGAGGCCTTCCATTTTGTTCTATTTAGATTCCTAGGCTTCATTTTGTTTTCCATCTTCCAAGTAATCCTGGTGAATTCAATATCTCAGACCTAGATAATTCAAAATGCAACACTTTCTTGGCTTGTGACAAGTTTGCATAAAAATGGAGAGCAACTAGAATGTTATACAGAGGGGAGTCAGTCACATTTAGCCTCAGAGAACAAACAGTGTGCTTACACAGAATTGTCGTAACAAAAATAAAATGGCTGGTGTTTTGGAGTTATCAAATGAACTTCCTGAAATAACAGGGCTTTGATCAGTAAAGGAGTTTGCCAAAACTGTACACAGTTTTCATTTAATGGGATGTTCCAATCAGTAAAAACTAAATGAAAACTCCAACCTAGCTAGAACTTCCACTGAGTGACCTCTCAAACCTCTTGTATCAGAGGAACATAGGATATATGCAAATGACCATTATGAACATCAGGTGTTTCAACTATATGACAATTTTGAATGCCCATGACTTTTTTCTTTTTAAGTCATTTTAATGGACAATTTCAGGCCAGTAAAGCCAAACCCCACTAGCTGTGGATATGCATATTTCGGCCTTGTTATGGCCTCATCAGCACAGCACAAGCAGAGTGTTTGACTAAGCATAAGAAACACAGGGCTGTTATGCCCAGCTGATGTCCATTATCATTAGGGTGACTGCAAAATATCCCAAGTAACAAAGTAAACAAAGAGTGAGAAGGTCACACAGAAAAAACAATCAGTAAAAACTAAATGAAAACTCCAGCCAAGCTAGAATGGGATGTTGGGAAAAAAATGACTCACAGATACTGGAGATGGTCGGTGTTAGGGATAATAAACTATGTGTGATCCACTTCTAATAAGCAGTTTTGGCAGGTTGTCTGCAAGCTACTTGGTATTTAAAGCTAAAATCCCCAAAATAATAAATTTCTTTCTGAATACAATGGTTTTAGACAACAAAAGGGTGGAAAGCAGAGAAAGGATGTGTATGAGTGACATTTTACACTGCTGCTAAAATGCAATACAAAGACACAAGTTATATAATAGAATTATGCAACCGGGTTATGTTTTAAATAACAAAATTATATCACACTTGCCAAATGGTCCAAAGGTAATTCTCTTTCTATGGGGAGAGGTTTCTAAAACTAAATTTAAATTAGGAGTAGGCAACTCTAAAACCATCAGGTTTAAAATGCACAGGTGGGTGGGTGGGAAAAACTTCAGGCCTACAGATTTTTTAAAACAGAAAATTAAAGCAGTAGCTAAATTGCAAAAACAGAACAGACACTACAAAAGGAAGATCTAAATGGCTAAAACAATAAGTGCAGACACAAAGAAAGATCATAAAATTATTTCATTGTTTATTTTCTGTTTTTAAAACACCATGAGGGAGCCATATAATTATTTGCTTACAAATACAGCCCAAGCCTTATTGAAAGACCAAGCCAAGTTACAGAATTATGTATTAAATACCAGTTGATGAAGCAAAGCAACCAATGACAAAGAAGTGAAATCTGAAGCCCATTGTTAAAAGTTTTCCTTGGATCAACAGTATATCAGGCTCTCACCTAGATACACACAATATCAGGCATCCCCCAAAACAAAAGCCTACATATTTCTCAAAACAGGACATCAAAGCAGTAATTAAAACAGAATCGACACTGCAGAAGGCAGATATAAATGGCTTAAAATAAGTGCAGATAGAAAAAGAAAGAAAGAATAAATGCATGAACAGAAAATTACTTTCAATGCTTATTTTCTGTTTTTAAAACTCCAGGAGGGAGCCAGATAATAGTTTGCTTGCAAATGTAGCAGAAGTGGAAATTGTTAGGTTATAAAGTTAACACAATAAACATGCAGGCTCTCAGGCTGTTTCAGTTTATTGTGAACATGTGTCTTTGCTAAAAAAAGAAAAAAATACATATTCTTGTGTATGGGAATTCAAAATCATCAGATAGTTAGGGATCAAAATTGCTTCAATGATCAACAGGCTGTGATGGTCCCTACTTCAGGCCAGCAATCAAGGAACCTCAATCCTCACCACTGACTCCAGTGAGGGATGGCCACTAACAGCAAAGACAGATTCACGCAGTATTTTCAGATGCAGCTCCCTGCACCAAGCACAATTTCCCTTAAGAGCACACAGAGACCATGCTCTAGACATGGGGCTGGACTCTCTGTCTCTCTCCAGGCCCAAACAAAACTCCACACTGACCAGTTTGTAGCTCTGTGTCCCTGCTCCCAGTAGTTGGCACACACTCAGATATTTGAGTTTCATACATATATACATACCTGGGTAAAGCTGGCACAGATTTACTAGCTGTGCCCCTTTCTTCCCAGACTCTGAGGTAATCATGCTACCACCAGTCAGCTACCCTAAGGCTCTTACAAAGGGTATCCAAATATACTATGTGAAATTAATACTAATACAAATGGTAGGGTGTGATCAAAGCAGCAAGGCTGTCAGGAGCAGCCACAGTGTCACTAAAACAAGCATAAGGGCTGTCAAGATGTTAAAAGTATTCTCTAAAGGACCAGCCACAATGAAAGGTATTAAAACATTTAATGATAAATAGTGAATACAATAAACAGATTTTCAACCACAGAGATAAAAAATAATACAGTTGGATACGGATACTTTCTCACAGATGCAGAAAACAATACTGAACTATTCTCATTAAATGCCCCTGACTGGCTAAAGAATTAATTTTCCCTGACTACTTACTAAAGCAAGGTAGGCTGATGTGTGCTGAGTGTCTTACCATAGCAAAAGCCAGATGATGTCTGTCTGCCTGTGTGGATGTGTGAGATATATATTCTGTCAGAAACCTTTCCTGTCAGGTTTCAAAATGTTGCTGCGAGAGTTCTATAGAAACCAGATGCTGGCTAGAGGAATAACCTCTGCTTCATTAGACTAATGGTCTTATATCTTAGACTGAATTCTTGAAGACTGCTATTGCTTTGCTAAGATTCTATGGCAGCATCTGAAACCTATAATACAATTTCAAATTTTCCACCCTTCCAGGGTTCTCTGATAATCATACACATTTGATCAGTTACAGCAATACGACCTAATATACATGCATACATTCTTTCTGTTCAGCAGGACCCACTGTTGATGCATTTTTAGCACAAGTAATTTTACAAATATATATTTAACTGAAGGATCTGTCCAAGTCAATGTAATAATCAAATAACATAAAATTCTTTACAAAACTCCAGTTAGGAATGCTGTCATATGTACACATGTACTGCCCTACTCTCTCTGTCACAGATGGCGCTACCTCATTACATCACACAGGCATTAGAAATGTCCTCTAAGGATTTGTTGAAAAGGGTCAAAGGTATGATAATTACTTGGAAAGTTTGTTCCTGGAGTTCGGTCAGAAAATACAGATGATGAACATCTTTAACTATATGTGTTTCAGACAAATGCATCAATATATATTTTTAGCATGCTCAGAAACATATATCTTCAGTTTATTGCCAGAAAGAAAAAACAGTGGTAGCAATTCACAAAGTGACTTTATTTATAAAACAAGGAGCTTTATGACACTAGTGAAAAGCAGCTTAATTCTACATTATCTGCAAGTCCTGGTTTGGGTATTGTATGGAAAGATCTTCTTCAGAACTTTGTCAAGAGAAGTTTACACCCCATATACCTGTTTTGGGAAAGATTAGATTTATTGTGACTTAAATATGGTATGACAGACAATAAATTTAATATGGGTCTACAGGAAGATGACTTTCTTGCAAGAGGAGAGTGTTAGAGTTCTTCAACCTAAAGAATAAGTTGGAGAGTATCAGGATTGCCAGGAGATATTAAAGCTTAGATAATTTAGAAAACTCTACATGAATTGTACTGCATACAAATAAATAAGTCTGCCACCAAAGCTGATATGAATTAAAATGAAGCAAAACTTTATTAAAATAATTAATTAAAATTCTGGCTGAGAGTGAATCTGGATAAGCGCTTTCAGTATAAACCTTTTTCAAATCTTTCATTACATATATGTTTTATTTAATGTCTGACATTTTCTTTTAACTTCTGGTATGTTATTTAATTATGTATGAGACAAGGTTGGAAAGCAGTCTAGAAAAGAATCTTGGTCTGGGTTCCAAAGTTTACTACTCAGGAAGAGGATGGACTATTAATTGTAAGGGACTTGTGGTCAAAGGAAGTCCTCTGAACACAGGAAGGGACATCATCAGAATCAGTGAAAAACACATATCAATCAGAATTCAGAGTAAATATATAGCAGTCTTCAAGAATTCAGTCTAAGCTATAAGTCCATTGGTCTGATGAAGCAGAGGTTACTCTGTGAAAGCGCTTACCTTCTGTTTTAATAACATTACTTCTATATAGAGTGATTTAAAGCCATGTTTGGGAGGAGTTTGTGTTACTGATTTAGAATATGAGGATTGCTTGGATCCACATGGTTTGAGCAACAGCAATATTGAAGGAAAGACTTTTCTAGACTTTTGTATGAAAATAGCTTAATGATGGCTAACATATATATTCTAAAGACATGCTTCTGGAGCATTTCTCCCCAGGCCTCCGCTGAAAACAGGATCTGTGGAACCTAGTCGGACTTTCCCGGTCAACAAATGTTAAATAAATAAAATAAATAACTGTGGTTCACCAAGACAGACATTTACAAGATCACATACAAGAGTTGTCACCTTGCAACTCAGGTAGACTTCCTTCTTGTACAGAAAGAGGATTGTGATCAAGACTGCAATTGCAAAGTCAACCTTAATGAAATAAATAATTTGTAACTACAATCAGCTACAAGCAGTGGTCTGAGAAGATTTAAGACCAGCAAAGACTAGGCTGAAGACATGGAGAATGACTGCTATGAAGTTGCAGGAGTTCTAGGAAGTACTCAAGACTCTAGCAATTCAGGTAAAAGATAAAATAGGGTGAGCTAAACAGGAGTGTCTGATGATGCCCTAGGACGAAAGGGTGAAAGCTCTTAGTGCCTGTGTTCTTGTGTTGGTCCAGTTTCTACAATAAAGTACGTTTTGTGTGGATACCAGGATTCAAGGTTTGCTGATTTTTTGGTTAGATAGAAAAGGTAGGCCAAGCTAAGAAGGAAAACTGGTTGGCTAACATAGAGGCTAAGATGGCAGTCACAATGGCAGAGGTCAAGGAGTCACTTGAAAAGTGATTTAACAGATGGCACATAGAAGCTCTGGGTCCATATCATAACATCAAAAGTAACAAATCTTGAACGGCTTAAATATCGAAATTGCCATTCATCAAAATCGCTTTTGTGGGGAGCTGTGCCCCCCCCACACCCCCCGCTAATTATATATATAAACTTCGAGATTGTACTACAGTGAGGAAAGGGCAAAATTCCCGATCTTCACTGTACCGTAATCTTACAAAAAACAAATCGATGAACAGCAATTCCGATATTGCAGCCGTTCAAGATTTGTTCCTTTCAATGTTATGATACAGAACTAGAAGCTCTATCAAGTTGCAAGGCAAAAACAGTAAGATAAAGAAGACAGTCAACAGACACCATTCATAAGGGAAATTTTAATCACCATGTCAATGACATCAAGGGCTGATATGAGTACTTCCGGAAGCTTCTTAATGAATTAAACTCTGCAAATGCTGTACTAACACATACACAGCCAATAGTTTAAGAAGAAGGTGGACTGTGCCTTTAAAATATGCATTTAAATGCAACTTTGTTAATTCCTGCTTTATACTGAAAATGCCAGTAGGGTAACTGGTCTTTGCAGTCTGATTTTCAAGGTATGCAGCCTGTTTTTAAGATCTTATGTGGAATAAATTTGGAATAAATTCTTGGGATTATTGATTCAGCTAAAGAGTATATTTATTTCAGTAGTGCTGGAATTGTTGTGTTTTATATATATATATATATATATATATATATATATATATATATATATATATATATTTATATATATTATGTGCGTGTGTGTGTGTGTGTGTGTGTGTGTGTGTGTGTGTGTGTGCGTATATAAGTAAATATCAAAAGCAAACATTTTAGAAGAAAAAACATCTAACAAAAAAATAATATGAAATAATTCCTACAAAATACCTGGAGAACAGAACTTAAAACTCCGGCCATTATTTCTCGGCAACCCCATTTTTATAAGTAGGGATTCCTTTCATTTACATTCAATAGCTTCATTTTATTTTATGTTATTTTATTTTATTTTATTGTACAATTTGTTTATCAGGTAAGAGATCCCATCTGCTGATCCTTTTCAGTCACAATCTGGCAAAACTGCTCTGAAAAATTATTTTTTTAGCATTAAGAACAACTATATACATTTTTTTTTTAATTTTCCAGATTCGAGAGTATTTTTAACACTATTTGGTAGTTTATTCCACAGAGCATTCCCCAGCCTAAAGAAGGCTTTTTTACTTACAGCCAGACTGAATTTATACCTGACAGATATTGTTTTCTGTCCAGGAGGTCACTGTATGAGTCATTTGCGACTCAGATATTATTCTTAGTATTTCTGAGTGAGGTTATTGTTCTCTAGAGGGCATCTTTCATTTAAAAAGGGGGGCAGTAACCAAGCTGAAATATTTTGAAAATAAGGGACACCAGAAACAGGGTAGCTCTACCTGTGATAGATAAACAATGTCATTTAGACTGTCAAAAACGGTATCTTCTTTGGTTAGCAAATAGAGTAAATATGCATGTTGGAGTTTTGACTGCTTGTAATTTGAAGGTATTTTTGGCTGAGATGAGACATAAAAGAAGTATTCCATATTCCATTTTAGGAATGAGAACTATTTAGTAATGCTGAACAAGATGGACAGGAGTGGAGGTATGACACTGTCATATAGTTGGATCTGTGCGAATATTTTGGATGTGATCTTTTCATTATGTATAGAGAAGTTAAGACATGGAACAAAAGTGATTCCCAGTTATTTTTGCTTTGACACATTTGGAATGAAGCTCCTTTGATGTCTTTAAGGAGCTTGGATGATGTGCTAGAGAGTTTCTTGCAGTTTGATTCTGTAATAAAACAGGATCCCCTTAACGGTATTCATTGCTGATAGCTATGTCTGTTATTGCAGCATATGTATGCTTTTAGGTACAATCTGAATTTATAAATATATATTGTAACATACAAATGTTAGACACACATACAGGCACATATATATGGTCACCTGCTTTTTTTCAAAGCAGAATGAGTGGAAACACACTCATCACAAAATAAAAGTCTATAGTCAAATGTAAAGGAAATGGAAAATGCTTCTGTAATATTTAATCATGCATACTGGCACCTGGTCTAGTTTTGTTTGCGAGAAGTGAAAGTCTTTTACTAAAATTACATTTTCAAGTGACAGAAACCTGACCTGGTGGTCCTCTGCCATAAACAAACTTTACAAAAAAGGAAGAAACTGTTGCAGAAAAGAGGAAAATTCCAGGATGCAAAAAACTCCCTCACCAGCTTCAGTAAGAAGCTGAGATCCCTCATAAAATCCTCCAACGCTAGTTACGGAAATAAAATTGCCAAAGATTCCAAAGACAACCACAAGGCATTCCATAACTATGTCAAAAATCTAAATGGCAATGCTTAGATCTGCTCTGAGCTACAACAGAATGGCATTAAATATACTGATCCCAAGGATATTGCCAATATCCTGGCAGATCGATTCAGTGCCAACTTCACCCCCCTCTCACCCCCTAAATGGCCCATCTCAATACCGGAAGATTGCCAAATTCCAGTAATAACGGCCACACAGGTAAAAAACACACTCTCTAAAGCTAAAAATACAGCATCCATGGGACCAGATGACATCCCAGGCTGTGTACTACATGAACTACAAAATGAACTGGCACCTCACCTAAGCATCATATTTAATCATACCCTCACCTCAGGCTTCCTGCCCACTGAGTGGCGCACAGCTACAGTTATCCCACTCCACAAGGGGGAAGCCACCTTGGATCCCAGGAACTAGTCTGACGAGCCTGATCTGCAAGGCCATGGAACATATTATCATGGAACTTATAAACAAAAACATTGGCAACCTTAAAACACTGGACCACACCCAGTTTGGGTTCGTGAAAGGCCAATCTTGTCTCCTGAACCTGATTGACTTCTTCGAATCAGTCTCCAGAGCCATGGACAAGGGTAAGGAAGTCCACATAGCCTATCTGGACCTCGCCAAGGCCTTTGACACCATCCCCCACTCTGGAATCACAGATAAACTTACTAAGCTGTGCATTAATCCCTATGTCACTCGATCGGATGCCATCTGGTTTACTGACAGAACCCACACTGTAAAAGTAGCTGACTCCAAATCCATCTCCAGACAAGTGGAGTACCTCAGGGTTCAGTCCTGGGACCTCTCTTGTTTGGCATCTACTTTTCTGAAGTACAGGCCAACACTAAGGGACTCTGGCTAACAAAGTTCACAGATGACTGCAAACTGGGAGCCATTATTGAATTCCCAAATGATGTTGATACTCTACAAAAGGGCCTTACAGAAACAGATGTTTGCTGCCAGAGCCATGGGCTCAAGCTCAATGCCAAGAAATGCATAGTTATCCCCTTTGGGAAAAAACATGTACCCGAGAATTACCACATAGGTGGCAGTACACTAAACACCGAAAGTGTGATAAGAGACTTAGGGACACAGGTGGACAGTGGCCTCACCTTCAATAACCGCATTGCCACAACAGTCAGGCAATCCTTCTATGTGGCACACCTCATCACTAAGGGCTTTTCGTCCAAAAAAAAAGGAAGTCATTGTCCCACTATATTCATCCCTTATTAGACCCATTATAGAATACAATGCCCCATTTGGTATGTACCTCTCAAGACATCTGCAACAACTGGACAGGCCACAGAAATACTTCACTAAAAGAATCACAGGCCTAAAGCAGATGCCGTATGCTAACCGCCTTAAAAAACTCCAACTACACTCTGGTGCATATCGTCTACTCCAAGGTGATCTCTGCTTAACATACAAGGCCATGTCAAACCCAGAGCTGTTGGACATGCTACACTTAAAGAAATCCCAATCCCTCAGAGCCACACACTCCAGGGATCTAAACCTTGTCATCACAATAAACAAAACATGCTGGAGTGATAGGTTCCTGACCCAGAGACTTCCCAGACTCTGGAATAGACTGCCCATCTGAATCAAACACATAAACACATAAAGACATACTCGGAGGCTCTGAGTAAAAATTTACCTAAACAGCAGAGGCCTCCAAAGCAGACACCCAAACAACTGCTACCTCAAGACACCCCACAAGCAACACATAAACCACAAAAGCAGTGTGCAAAGCAGTCACAGCCCTTAAGGCCAAATACAACACCAAACATACTTGTCATAGGTGACTCCATAGTCAGACACACTGACGTCCCACTCACCAGGCTGAACAAGGAGAGGGTCACAGTAAGCTGCCTATCGGGCGCTAGAATCCACCACATAACACAAGCACTCGGGTCACTCCACGGCAAGTACAAATATGACACAGTCATTGTCCATGCTGGTGTGAACGACCTGAGACGTACCTCCCTGGACTACATGAAAAGAGACATAGAGGAGCTCTCTGATTATGTAGCCCAGGCAGGTATGAACCTGACCCTGAGCAGTATCCTTCCTTCACCAAGAATGATGCCACAATATAGAGACAAGATGATCAGCTTTAACAATTGGCTTAATGTCTGGTGTCATTCAAAGGGGATCCAGTGTATGTCTGCCTGGGATGATATGCTTGACAAGCCACGCTGCTTCGCAAGGGATGGCTTTCACCTGTCACCCCTGGGATTCCGGATATTGGCTAAGGCTCTTGCCACCCCCATAGTGCCTTTTTTAGGCAAGGCTCAAATTCTAAAACTACCACCCTAGAAAACAAAAATGAGAAGAAACTGAGGGTAATGCTGCTCAATGCCAGAAGTCTAAATCTCAAAATGCACGCACTCGAGGCCCTTCTCAGTATGGAGAACATTGATGTCTGTGCTGTAACTGAAACCTGGTTCAAGGCTCCTGAGAGCACCCCGGCACTATTAGGTTTTACCTCATATCATGCGTTCCGGCCCCAAAACCCGGACCACACCACAAAAGGAGGGGGTGTATCCATATTCATAAAGGATACCCACACCTCCAGGTTGGTGGCAACGCACGAAGCTTCGGAAGCCATCCAGGTGCAATTAACCATAGGCAAAACTGCTCTACAAATTGTAGCATGCTACAGGCCACCCTCTCAAACTCAGGAACCCCACACAGCCTTCCTGAAGACACTGGAGGTTATAAATGTATCTCCAAACACCATCATATTGGGTGACTTCAACTACCCGAATATAGACTGGGAACATTACTCAAGCCCTAACTTTCTAGCCCAATGGTTCCTGGAGTTCATAAATTCAAATGCCATGGAACAGCTAGTCACTGTTCCCACGAGAGGAGAAAATATACTAGATCTCATTGTCACAAACATGGGGACAAAATGCTCCACACCAGAAGTATATCCCTCATTGGTGAGATCTGATCATAAACTAATCTCACTGGAAATCCACATCCCGCCCCCACCCCAAACAAAAAAGACCACAGTGAAGAACTTCTCTAAAGCAAACTTCACACTACTCAAGACTGGAGTGGTATCCTTCAAGCACCCTGAGCCAGTGGAAACCACAACCCAAGCTGCGGAAGTCCTTACAAATGCCTTCTATGAACACCTCCAGGACTGCATGGATCAGGCAATCCCAAATAAAACCAAGACTCTTTCCACAAAGGGCAAACGTCCAGTCTGGTGGACCCCAGCCATTAACAAACTTTACAATAAGAGGAGAAAGCTATTACATGATAGAACAAAATCCATAAAAGGGAAGTCACCCCTGATCATTATTAGTAAAAAAATACGAGCACTCATAAAATCAACTAAGGCCAATTTTGACAGAAAAATTGCCATGGATTCAAATGACAATTATAAGGCCTTTTTCAGCTATGTTAGGAACCTGGGTGGAAACTCCCAGATATGCTCAGAATTAGTCCAAAATGATACAAAAATCACTGAACCCACAGACATTGCCAACATACTGGCAGACAGGTTCAGTGCAAACTTCACCCCCCTCCCCCCCCTAAAGGAGAGATAACTATCCCAGCGGAGTGTAGCCTCCCAGACATCTCAAATGCGCAGGTGAAAGCTGCTCTCTCTAAAGCTAAAAACACAGCATCAATGGGACCGGATGGTGTCCCCGGCTGTGTGCTACACGAGCTAAATGAGGAATTAAACCCGCACATAAGGCAGCTGTTTAATTTCAGCCTTACCACAGGATACGTGCCCAAGGAGTGGCGTACGGCAACTGTGGTCCCACTCCACAAAGGCGGTGCCTCTACAGACCCTGGTAATTACCGCCCCATAAGCTTAACAAGTCTAGTCTGCAAAGCTATGGAGAGGATCATAATGGAGCTCATAAACAAAGATATAGGGGACTTGCAGACATTGGACCCAACCCAGTTTGGCTTCATTAAGGGCAGATCATGCCTTTTGAACTTGGTCGACTTCTTCGAAACAGTCACCAAGGCCATTGATGAGGGAAAGGCAGTCCATACAGCCTACCTTGACCTTGCAAAGGCTTTCAACACAATACCCCACTCGGGTATTGTAGAAAAACTTACCAGCTTAAATGTAAACCCATATGTCACAAGATGGGTTGCAAACTGGCTTAAGGACAGAACCCACAGGGTTAGAGTTGCTGGCGCTATGTCAGACTCCAAGCCAGTCACAAGTGGTGTCCCACAGGGCTCGGTCCTTGGCTCCCTATTGTTCGGCATCTACTTCTCAGAAGTACAGGCCAACATGGGAGGACTTTGGCTGACAAAGTTTGCTGACGACTGCAAACTGGGCGCCATAGTGGAAAGTGCATCGGACACAGATATCCTTCAGAAGGGACTCACGGAAACAGATAGCTGGTGCCAGAGCCATGGCCTGAAGTTAAATGCCAAAAAATGTATAGTCATACCCTTTGGGAAAAACAAGGTAACCCCAAGCTACCATATAGGTGGCAATCCACTAAGCACAGAAGAGGTTATCAGGGACCTGGGGACCCAGGTTGACAGTGGCCTTTCTTTTGACACTCACGTTGCTAAAGTGGTTAGAAAGACCTTCTACATTGCCCACCTGATCATGAAGGGATTCACATCCAGATCTAGTGAGGTCATTGTTCCCCTGTACTCTTCACTTATCAGACCAATGATCGAGTACAATGCCCCATTCGGGATGTATCTCACCCGACATCTGCAGCAATTGGAGAGACCCCAAAGTTCCTCACCAAAAGGATAAAGGGACTCCAAAATCTGTCATATGCTGCCAGATTGAAGAAACTCAAGCTCTATTCAGTTGCATACCATCTGCTCAGAGGTGACATGTGCCTGACATACAAGGCCATGTCCAACCCGGAATTAATGGACATGCTCCACCTCAAAAATCCAAATCCACCAAAACCACTAGAGCAAGCAACTTAAACCTTAGCACGGATATAAATAGGACGTGCTGGAGGGATAGATTTATCACTCAGAGACTCCCTATGCTGTGGAATAAAATCCCGGTCCATGTGAGGCAGAGCACCTCGCTGGCTCTGTTCAAGAGAAATCTTGACCTGTGGATGGGAGATCATAGGTTTATCCCGGGAATCATCTCTGTGTCACTGCTGGACAGAGGCACAACAAACTAATGGGCACAGTATTTTTTCATATAAGGGGTGGCGTAAGCCACAAAAATTTGGGCTAGGCTTATAAATGCCTTAGGGCAGATAGCCTAGTATAAACCTATGAACCTATACATGTCAAGCAGAGCACCTCTTTGGCCCTCTTCAAAAGGAACCTTGATGATTGGATGGGAGAAAGGAAATTCACCCCAGGGATCACGTCAGTCACCCTGCTAGACAGGGGTCCTGGGAGGTAAATAGTGTGGGAAGAAATAGCCAGGGAATTGTTATGGCTAGGCTTGTATAGGCCCTAGGGCCGATAGCCTAGTACCAACCTATGAACCTATGAACGTGCATGAATTATTAAGTACAGTTTTGGTTCACCATGGGCAGTGCAGTTCCTTGAGACAGTTGCTGAGGTCTGACTCTATGCACATATGCTGTTCTTAGTATGCTACTCTCTGACTTCATTATTTGGAGAACAACAGCAGATGTGAAAAAAAAAGAAAGGCACAGCATACAGTTTAGAAAATGCATGTCCTTTGCCAGTTTCATCTTTTGTCAGAGACATGCAAAGAATACTATTAGATTTAATGGCTGCATTCTATACAAAGTGTGAATGCTGAATATCCGATGGTTACACCCTTCGTAAAGAATGTACCATCCATGAGCCAGATTGTAGCCTGGCTCAAATTGTGCAGATTATCTACGATGGTAAACACCACAACAGTCGTGTCAGTAGCAGGGTCTGACATTGTTTTGTGTATGAACGTACCTGACTTCGCAGGGAACTTTGTGAAGTCAATTGCTAATAGTGTCACATTATCCCCAGCAGTGATTCCGCATTTTAGCCATCTAATGTGGTTCACCTGTTGCAATAGGGCCCATCTATGGGGAACACAGTGTATCATATCCAGGGATGTTGATGCTAGTGTGTCCTCCACTATCAAACAAGGTGCGTGTGTACTTAGGCTGGCTCTAGTCTTGAGGTCACTAAACACCACATATCTTTGCAGCTCACCAGGATCAGCGGCATGGTTGTGCACTACTGACTTCACTAATATATCGCTGTCCGGTATTACTGTAGTCACAGCTCTGCCTCTACACACATCAGGGAGTTTATATTTACATGCCCAGTACCGCTTGCTGTGCCTTGTTCTTTCAAGGTGGTATAGGTACGAGTCTATAACTAACATGTCCTTCCCTTTTTGTGATTTCACTATTTTGTATGTGTTTCCTTACTGTCCTGGGGGTATTGTGTCATTATCCGCCATTCTGTCTTCAGTGCATAGCACGGTAATTTTCGGGCTGGGTGTGCTTTTTAATGGTTCGGGTTCTTTCCATTGGCGGTTGCATTAACTAGTGATTGGCACTTACTGTAATGCTGATTGATGTGTACGGCAGTTACTACTCAACTGGTACTGTTTCTGTGATGTGTCTTTAGGTAGTTTCGGGCATGTCTGGTTACATGTCAGGATTGTGCTTTGTCGGGCATTTACAATTTCGGGTATTTCAACTTTCATTGTTTTAGTGTCGGTGATCTCATTGTCAGCGTTTAGAGCTTTCATTCTTCTCCGGTCGATCCCTGTTACAATATGCACTACTTCAAGTATGGTTAGAAAATTTTGACACACATCCAACAGCTATTTCAGATCATACTCCAATAATAACTTAGACAAAAATGGAAGGTAATGAAGTAAAGATGAGACATTGGTGATTACTCATCTACCTGTTAAAAAGAGAGGAATTTAAAGAATGGGAAGTGGAAAATTATTCAGGAGTTACTAGAGAAGATAGAAAGTACTCGGAAGCTATAGCTAGTGAGTTGTATAAAATGAAAGTGGAGTGTAACAATAGGGTAGAAATAAAAGAAAAAGAGAAGCAGTTAAGAAGTAACAAAACTATTTAGAGCGGGTGACAAATTTTAAAGTATTACAGAATAAAGAGAATCTCACAGAACAACAAAGGCCCAACTGCAGAGTGCTAAAGAAAAAATAAGGGAGTAGCTAGATAATATGCATGATTTTAGAAAGATTGCTGTTAAGCAACTGTTTTTTTTTTATAATGATGCCACAAAAACTTTTCACACAATGACTTAGGCAACAGAAAATACAAATGGTTGTTGACGAACTTAGGGAGCCTATAACAAGAAAAACAACCAGAGATCCTGTAGAGATATTAGAGATATTTCAGAAATTGTATAAAATTTGTATAAAGCAGAGAAATGGGGAAATCAAGAAAAAGCACAAATGAAAATATGGAAAACTTAAACATGCCAAGGTTAGAACCAGATGAGACTCAACAATTAACAGGGAAGATAGGAACAGATGAGACAAAAATGGTGACGTATAACAAATCTGAAGGAACGTCAACAGGAATAGATGACATTCCAGTGGAAGTTTGGAAGACAGGAGGGAAGAAAGTGATAAAAAATACCCATATTTATGTGGACATAAAATGACATATTTAGGATTAAGGGTTAAAAAGGATTCTTTTATGGCAGCTAAGGATATGTGGGAAGAGACTAAACAAAAGATAATGCAAAATCTGTGAAACTGGAAGCTCTTGCCTATGGATATAGACAGTATATGGTCAGGCAGGCAGGTCAGGAGAAGTTGTGGATAGTAATTAGTAAAAAGTTGAAGGATTTTTTCTGAGATGGGAAGAGGGCACGAGTTAAGTGGGTTAAACTGATCCTTCTGATAGAATAAGGAGGTTTAAGATTACCTAATTTGAAGGGATATTTTAGAGCTACACATTTAATTTGAAGTGGAAAGGGATGATGATGAAGCAAGGGAGTATTTATTTATTTATTTTATTTATTTATTTATTTACATTTGTTGACCGGGCTAGTCTAACAGGATAATTGTCCATTTTCAGTAGAGGCCCAGAGAAAAGCTCCAAGCATAGACAGAAAACTTATTATACAATATTAATATAAATAAATAAGCTATTATCAAGTACAGATAATAACAATATTTGTGAAAGAAAAAAAGAAAAACAAAAAATATTGTGTGCCGAGTTATTTAGAGGGGAATGAAATTAAGATCAAATACAGAAGAATAAACAATATTTGACAGGGAAAAAAACACAAAGAGTAATAGTTTTTTTTTTTTTTTTTTTTTTTTTTTTGTTAGTTTATTTGTTAGTACAGGTAGGAAACAGTACAGCAAAAAGGACATCGAAAGGTTTGAGCAATATAGTACACTGGAGAAGTGAAGTAAAAGGGAGAGCAGGAATGGGTAAAGTGAAAAATCAGTCAGGGTTTGTGCAGGGACAAAGCCAGTGAGTTTTAAGATGCTCTTTGAGAAGTATTTTAAAAAGATGTGTGGAAGAGAGAGTAGAAAGTTCACTTGGAAGCTGGTTCCAGGCTTTTCCCACAGTGTTAGTCAATAGAAAGTCCCCAGCTTTGTTGTTAGATTTAATAGTGGAAACTAGAAACTTATTCGCTGAGCGAAGAGTTGAAAAGGTTTTTGTAAGGGGTAGTCAGATTAGAGAGGATTGGGGTATTATTGGGGTGGTAAAGTATCTTTTGGGTTATAGTAAGTTGATGACAAAGTAGTTGGTGTTGCAGTTCTAACCATCCCAATTGTTTGAGGTTGAGAAAGTGGTGGAACGAAAGAAGGAACAGAGTTTGTTGCGGTATTAGGTGGGAGGGAGCTAGTGGGTGGTAGAGTATTAGCTAGAGTTTGTATGGCTTCTATAAAGTAGTTGTTAAAGGAATCAGCTATTAGTTTAGGGTTATTGTGGGTGATTCCTGATGGGGTGGAAGACTTGGAGTGCCCTGGGTGAAGTAATTTGTTCATAGCTGACCAGAAATTTTGTGGCTTTTGTTTGTGGGTTTGTTGGAGGTGAAGGTAAAAGTTTTTTTGTCTAGCAGAATTTCTTTTTTGGTGGCATTTCTTAATTGTTTAAAGTAAAGGTGGTCAGAAGGGCTTTTAGAGGCTCTCCACTTGGCCCAGATTTTATTTCTTAGGAGGATTTTTTTGCCTAGTTTGTTTTGTGAGCCATGGGACAGTTTTGGTCTTTATTCGGGATGAGCGATAGGGGGCATGGAAATCTAGGATTTGAAGGAATCTAGTATTAAAGTAGGTGACTGCTTCATCAAGTTGATGATGGAGCAGTGGTGACCAGTCACATGCCTTCAGTTCTGTTTGGAAGTTCTCAGGGTGAAAGTTTTTTTTAGAATAGAACAGGAGGTTTTGAAAATAGTAGCATTGGGCCTATGAAGTTTTTGTTTAATTATACAGGTAAGAGCATGGTCACTGATGTCATCTGGAAGGGTTCCTGGTTTATAAGTAGTAGGGTGACTGTTTATGAGAATCCAGTCTAGTGTGGTTTCCTTACCACTTTGTTTGTGGGTTCTAGTAGGGGTGGTTATCATTTGTGAGAAACCATAAAGATTTATGTGGTTAATGGGATTGGGGGACCTACAGGTAGCCCAGTCTATATTAAAGTCACCTAACACAATGGTTTCCTGGGGTAGGTGGGTAGATAGGCCACTAAGTATATTTTCTAGAGTATTGATATTGTTACCGGGGGGAAGATAGGAACAGATTATATAGATGGATTTATAGTTATTGATTTGCAGTTTGGCTAAAAGGGTTTCTGCAATGGAGTTTGTGGGAAGTGGCACATTGAAGGGCGATACATGGAGTTCTGATTTATAAAACATGGCTACTCCCCCACCTTTTTTGGTAATACAGTCTTTTCTCAGGATGTTATATCCTGGGGGGGGGGGGTAATCTCATGGTCTTTGGTTGAAGGTTTAAGCCAAGTTTCAGTAATACAGAGGATATCAAATTTGTGTACATCTAGGAGTGCATGAAGATGGGATATTTTATTATTAATGCTATGGATGTTAACGTGAGCTATCAGAAGGGAGTTAGATTAACTTGTTGGGGAAGAAGTGGTGTGGGGTTTTTGGTTAAGTGGGCCACTGAGAAGTCTTGTATCGGGGCCAGGGTTTGGATGGATATCATCATCTAAGAGGGGATGTTGTTGAGGTTTTTGTATTAGTTTTATGATTTTAAAGTAGTTGTAAGGGGGTTTCTTGTCATGGAAGTAAGTGATATGGGTAGATCTGTGGTACTTTGGAAGGGTATAGCTAGAAGTAGAGGTTATGTTAATGTGGTTGAGGGAATTTATATGTGAGAATGGTTGGGTTTGTTGGTAGTGGTGGTGCTGTTTTAGCAGAGAATAATGTTCAAAGAAGGTTAGTGTGAATGCTAGAGTTAGGGAAGCTAGAATATTAGGTAAGAGTAGGAGGCATGTGTAAATAGAGTTATGTTTAGAGGCCATTGGGTTGAATAGGTAAGGGTGGCACGAGATGAAGGAAGGTGTCTTGTATTGTGCAGGACGAAAGGTGTCTAGTAACAGGTGAAAATAGAGGTGACAGAAGGAGGGAAAGAGAGTTGCAAGAGGTAGAGTGAACTGAGAGAAAAAAGTTTAATATGAGTTTTTATAGGGTTACAAATGTGAAAAGGAAGTTAAGTTTAGTTGGTAAAACTAGAAAATATAGGTGACAGAAGGAGGGAGAGAGAGTTGTAGGAGGTAGAGTAGAATGAGGGAAAAAAGTTTAATATGAGTTGTTATAAGGTTACAAATGTGAAAAGAAGTTAAGTTTAGTTGGTAAAAGCAGGAGGTAATAGTAAGGACAGGTAAGGGGGAGGGTGTAAAGGTTATTAAGTACTGTTCAGGAATTATTGTTGTAGGAAGTGGGGGTGTTAAGTGGAAGTAGATTGTGATAAGTAGTTGAGGGGTAGGGGTGTGGCTATGCAAGTATAAAGCTAACAGCACTGGGGGTGGGTGGGAATCGGGGGTAGGGTATGGGGAGCGGAGTGAGCCTGCAGGGCGAACAGAGTGGGTTAGAGCAGGTAGATGAAGAGTTTGCAGAGACAATCAGACAGTAACAGGTTCCAGGTGCAGAGAAGGTGGTCAGAGGTAAGTAGAGTTTGGTACAGCAGGTTGGAGGTAAAAAAGGATAGTGCAGTGGGAGGAAAAATAGCAGAGGTATAATGGAGCTAGAGTGTGTGAGGAGAAAGGGATAAGAGCAGCAGAACAATGCAGAAAGATTCTCAGCTAGGTAAGGGAAAAATCAGAGAGAAGATCCAGAGAAGAAAAACTAGGGAAAGTGGGGGGAATAATTATAGCCTAAAGCTAGCTTGGTGCACCACCTAGTGGGCAGAGAGTAGAATACAACAAGGTAACTGTGATAGAAGTAGCAGGTAGGGGTGAAACAGATAATGGGTCCAGGGGTACAGAAATATGGCAGTAGGAACACAGATAGAGAGGAGTATGGTTGCTGGAATCCAGACTCAGAGGGTTAAATACTATCTATACTTGGTACAGGATAACTTACACAGAGGCAGGTTACAACATATACTAGGTAAAGTGTAAATTAAACAGATACACTTAAGAAGTAGGACTTGGGTGTAGCATACTTTCTTAATCCGTTAGAAACAGGAAAGAAAATCAAATCACTGGGCAGCACAAATCTTTGGCCAGGCATTAGGATGGCTGGAATTGGATGAAAGGGGTCTTTACAGACTAGGCAGGTCCTTTAGTGCAGGATAGGAGGTACAGAGTTTCTTAATCCATTAGAAACAGGGAAGAAAATCAAATCACTGGGCAGCGGAAATCTTTGGCCAGGCATTGGGATGGCTGGAATTGGATGAAAGGGGTCTTTACAGACTAGGCAGGTCCTTTAGTGCAGAATAGGAGGTACAGAGAAATTTGAACAATTCCTCTGGGACCAGGAAACACTCAGCAGCTAGGGCAGGAGCAGGGATAATAAAGAGTATTTCAAGAAATTAGGAAAAAGTATGATTTTGGATGCAGATTCTTAAAGAAAATAACAATATACAGAATATTATATCCATAAAGTGACAGAAAATATACTAAGACCTAAGCCAATATAAGAATGGAGAAAGGATATTGCAATTAGGGGTAGAGAGAATAGGGAAGAGGGACTGGAATTTATTGAAGAAAGCTGATAAAGGAACCGAAGTACTGGGAACAAATAATTAGAGAAGGAAAAAATAATAGACTGGGAAGAAACCAAAAAGACATTTAGACTGCAGGCTAGAGATTGCCTTCCAGATCAGGGATTGCTATCAGAGTTAGGCAAAGAGAAAAGGGTAGGGGAATCCTTAGTGAAAGACCTGCACTGGTTCAGTTTTTAGTTGAATCTTGAACATTAGCTGCTGTAAAAAATGGATAACGAGTAGAGCATATAAAATTGTGTGTGTCTTTCGGCTTTTTCCCGGTTAGGGGTCGCCACAGCGGAACTCCGGTCCGCTAATGATTGGCAGTAGAGTTTTACATGCTGGCTTGCCGGGCCTAACGCACAACCTTCAACGAAGGAACGCCCATTCACGCATGTCGTCACACAGTAGACGCTTTAACTGAGAATCGAACGGGCAACGTCTAACTGTGAGGCGACAACGCTACCGCAGCACCACCACCGCATATTGCACAATAACTACAGGAATCAAATCAGAGGAGATTAGATAAGCAATTAACAAAGAAACAATGTAAACATATATGTATAGCTCCCAAATATGCAACAAAATCTAACAGATTTATGATTTTTCCCTGGAAGTGTTTGCTTAGGTATTTTTATATTGCAAGCAGACTCCAAAGAGGTTTTCCTCAGGTAAATACCAAATGTTGGAGGTGTGATGGGGAAGACAAAGGTACCTGGGAACATATGTTCTTAGAGTCTAATGACTTGGCAGGCTTTAAAAATTCCCTACAGAGTACTCTGTCATGAATACTGGGCAAGCAAATGAGTAAGGGATATAGGATCTGAATGGTCTAGTAAAGCCTTGTTAAGTTTAATTCTGGTGACTGTCAAAAAACAATTACTTGAAAATGGAAAATCAAAGTCCTCTGGTGATCTCTTTGCTGGAAACAACAGATCACTTGACTTGATCAGGCACACAGAGAGATGGACCAATTTGTACTGCAGGTAATAAGTTGCTAGTCTATTCTCACAGGAGAAGGAAACTTCACCACATTCTTGAGTGGTGGCTGTGAAGTTGACTAGTGACATTTCCAGGTCACTTTCTACAAGGTGACCTTCTTCACTCTGCATAGAGGCAGCTCTGGAGACATATGAGTATGTAGTGTCAGGCAGCTCTGGAGACATCTGAGGGCACATTGCCAGGCACAACAGGTTTGTGACTTACTATATGATCCAAGCCTGAAGGAGCCAATGTTCCTTAGTGTTTGCAAGGCCTGAATATTGTAAAAATAACTTATGAACTTATGATGGCTGGTGCAGAGCATGGTGGCCACTATCTTACCCTGTGGCATATTAAATGTGTGAGATAGCAGAAGAAGTAGATCAACACCACGAAAATTCTCCAAAACTTTATTTTACATAAATCCACAGGAATAAGCGCTTTCGCGTGCTTCCAATGCACGCTTCTTCAGATATGTTTAAAAACATGGTAGCAGCTCATACTTTTTATACCCGCTAGGTATAATTGCTTAATAGATTAATTACTATAATTATTTATTTAGAAAGCTTCACTTAAAGCTATACTACATCATATCATTGTGTATCACTTAGGCAGCTTCCAAAATACTCTGACAGAAAAACGGAGAGACTGAAAGGTCGTAAATTAATTATCATAACAACATATATATATAATATAATAACATTTGATCAACCTCTCACTTAATGTCGCTATAAATTATAGCTATCAAATATGTGAGGGTTGTAATTGTGATACAGTTCACAATAGATGTTGCAGACATAATAATGAAGATGTACATGTAAACATAATAATAATAATGATGTACCTATAAAAATATATGTATATATATATCTAATCATCCATGTATAATATGCAGAACATTAGCTATGATGTTCACTAGTTTATGATGCTCTTATTAAATATGGGGCATCTATAGGTGACCATATAGAACATTATGTTAAAAAGTTAAAAATATGTATTAAAAAATGTATTCATTATCTTACATTGTATCTAACCTTAGTTAAATGAGTACTAAATAAGCACAATTACTATAAAAATCATTAAAAACAAACAATATACAAATAACATTAGTTTACATATATATAAATAAATATGGAACAATAAATATATAAGTATATAAATATATAAATAACCATATAAATACTAATGATAATAGCAGCATTTACATAATAATAAAATAAAATAAAACCCTCTGACAAATAGTGTATAAAAGTGACTTATAAAGTAACAATGAACAGATAAACATATATATCTGGCAAGACTGCAAGATAGGTCATTTATAATATGATTACTTCTTTAACACCATAAATATACCTTAGAGATAGACAGTAAAAAATCCAAAAAATGATGAGGTCAGAGTTAAATAAAAGTTTGTGCAAAAATCAATCATGCATGAGACCAGCTATACACATAAAATCAATCCAATAATTAAAACCGATGTGTACTATGATATATAATATAGTAAAATTAATCTGATGATATAATCTATCATCATTACACTACAATAATTCTTATTCATGTATTAAGAAACACCAATTCTAAATAAATTAATGATATTTTCGTTTCTTTAGATGTGATCTAATGCTAATGTAACTATTAAGGCCTGGATACTGTTGTGCTCTGACCTTAAAAATCCAATCTAACTCTAAATTCTCCAGTTCATTAAAGTTATCTCCTCTTAAATGTGTCCTGTGCAGTTTCCAAACAAATATGATGCACTTTTTTGATCACATATAAATGCACATTTTGTTTTGCATTCATCTTCCTGAATTTTGTGTTCTTTTGGATTCATCTTCTGTGTGTGTGTGTGTGTGTGTGTGTGTGTGTTTGCGTACACACGCGCAAGCACAAGTGTGTGTGTCTGTGA
Organism: Protopterus annectens; assembly: GCF_019279795.1. NCBI lineage: Eukaryota > Metazoa > Chordata > Ceratodontiformes > Protopteridae > Protopterus > Protopterus annectens. Next base: position 1,307,757,766 of record NC_056737.1, on the reverse strand, counting down.
GTGTATGTGTGTGTATGTTTAAAACTTGAACGTTTTTCTAGCAAAAATCTTACAGCAGGAAGTGAAAAACCTACAGCGATCATACTATCTTAATTGTACACCTCTCATATGTCCATGCAAAATTTGTGTCTGTGTTTTAAATGTATGCAATCCTGAGCACTTTCTAGCAAGAACTTTTCAGCAAGAAGTAAAAAAAAAAACTGGAGTCAGCAAACTGTCTTAATTGTGCACCTCACATCTGTTCCTGATTTTGCATTGAGGATTTCAACCAGTCAGTAATGCCAGTCATTAGAGTTTCATACTTAAAAACTTACAATGAGTGGATGAAGGAACAGACTGCATGAAAAGTTCAAAATATAAAGTGTGTTTATTTAACCATTTAAAAATAAAAAAAAAATAAATAAATAACCAGGATTAAGAGCTTTCATCTCTCTCAAGAGACTTCATCAGACTAACAGATATACAATTTCCCCTCCCTTTATATCTTCACTGAATTAATTAGTGTAAACTTAGAAACAAAATTAGTACATTTTGTAAAGGAACACACACGTTATTTAAAGTCTGTGCTTCCCTACAATTACAAAAGAGCTTCAAACATGACTCATATGACTTATGAGTGTTAAAAATTCTTTAAAAATATTGCAATGTTTTAAACATAGTAATACAAAATGAAAACAAATATAAAAACTAGCTCACAATTCAACTTTCTTAAAATTACTTAAGATGAAAAATCCACGGCAATGCATGAATCTTAAAATTCCAAGAGTAGTGTTAAAAAAACATATACACATATAAAAATACTTATGTTAAAATAATTCAAAACCAAATTCATATTTTTAAGGCTATATGCTTCAGCGCTGGTTGCAAAGCAGTGCTATCATTCAGACTGGGGGGGGGCACATTTAACCTAAGTTGCCACATTACTTCTGTATACCCAAGGAAATTTTACCAATCCACCCCAGGGTTCCTTTCAACAATTTTAATAATTCCAAATTATTCCCTGGTGTCTAGTGGACCCCCCACCTCCAATCCCCGTAGTATCATTGGTGCTATTGCAACACTTTAAAGATTAATCCCTGGTGTCTAGTGATTTCCAAATTTTTGCTGGGCAGTTGAACAATGTCTTTTGACCATATAAGGATGTCCATACTGATTTATACTGCCGAGTGATTTATTGAATCAGTTGGCCCTGTAGATACCTTCCTGGAGGTGGTTCTGAGGAGAAAGCACATGGCTAATTAGCATATGTCTCTTCCCCAGAACTCCTCATTAGCATTCTGTACAGCTACAGGGCCAGGCCATTTTGGGGTTGTATGTCTTTATGTTAGAGGATTATGCAACACCACATAATTGAATTAGGAAAAGGTACCACAGTACATATGAATTCAGCCTCTGGTTTGGTTCAAAATCTATTCATGGAATATGGAGTATATGTTGTGGTGATTTTCAACCTTTATGCAGTTATCCATTGAAACCAGTCATTAAACCAAATTTTGTTCCCAAACTGTGCCTAAAAAGAGCCATAGCTGTCCTGAGGAATGACACCATTAATAAATGTGATTTATTCATGCTCCTTTTATTCTGGAGTACTATGAGCTATACATCTTAGCTGTTGCTGGAATTAAATTTCCGTTTTTACTGCATTTGACTCCTTCTTTGCTACCTTGAAATACCAGGAAAGTGAGTTTTAATTAGTTAAAATTGCATTTAAAATCTGAGAAGGTTTTTTTTTCTAATTTTAGTGCATTTTGTTAACTGTACATAATTCATTTTAAAGGTGTTTGGGGCACATTTTACAACATTGCTAAAGATTATTTTGAGAGGGAAGATAATTTGTTGTTCTGGGAGCAAAGATACCTTCTGCCTGAGCATAACTTAGTTTAACAGTGTTTGAAGGACATATTGGAACATTACTAAATTATTTTTTGAAAGAAGGTACTTAGCTGTAGTCCTGGGAGTTCAGATTGCTGTGGACCTAGAAAGAATGTGTATTGTAATATTATGCTAGCAACTTGTGGGACTTACTCTCCATTTATCCAGAGTGGTGTCAGTTGTGCATCTGAGCTTTTGCTGGCACCATCTTTGAGCTGAATTCATTGGATTGACACCTTTCTTTGGCCCCTTCAATCATCACAGAAGTATGTTTTAATTACTTAAATTGTCATTTAACAACTCAGATAGCATTGTTCTTCCTGATTTCTTATCTTATTGAAAACTGACCATAACTTAGTTTGGAGGTGTTTGGAGGTCATCTTGTAAAATGTCCAGTGATTATCTAGTGAGAAAAGGTACTTTGCTGTTATTTTGGGAATTCAGATTAAAGCTGGCTGGGCATAACTAAGATGAGGAGTATTTTGGTGGCCATATTGAAAAATTGCTAGTGACTGGCTACTGTTAGTTTTGTGCTGCACCCATCAGTGTTACTGCATTGATACCACTGATTGAACTCCTTTTTGCTTTAGTAGTTGCTATACCAGCTGTGTTATTTTCATAAATGTGTGCACAACTGCTTTAAACCGCTCTCAGCTGCTCAGAATTAGTTGCACCTCCACTTAGCTTAGTCATTCTTCTTCTACACCCCACACACCTAGTGAGGCTACAAACTGTATATGTTAAACACATAATCACAAATCCAAGACCTAAAACCATGCTGAGGTGTTTGTTTTGATTCAAATCCAAGACCTACCCGGACAAAATGGAGCGTAAAACTGCTTGTATCCCTTCTCTTTCCAGTCTTGTAGTACTTACTACTCTCAGGTAGAGTAAGAACTGACATATGTTCACAGGCAATGACCTGACATGAATAATTTATCTGTGAGAGATGAAAATAACTACATAACCTGGAGTCAACAATGTCAACCAATAAGATGGCCTGAGAGCATCACATACTACTACTGGCATTTCATTATAGCCACACTAAACTGACTTAGGAAAAGGCTGTAAAAAAGTCACTGCAAAAGCTTCCTAGGAATAGGACAAGAATGACTAGATCTCAGAAGATATCTACCACCATAGCAACATCATACTCACACTGAGTACAGGGCCAACAGTACAGAGAACACTAACTAATATCTCACATTCTATTAGCAGAAACAGTAATTTCACAGTAATTGGTCACAGTAATTGGTGACTCATGAACACTGACATCTCACTCACATGACTATACAAAAACTGCATTGTAGTTAGTTGTCTTACTGATGACAAGATCCACAAGGGCTCCAGACTCTCTCTCACCAGTCAAATTTGATTATGACTTTGTGGTAATCCATATGGGTGTGAATAGCTTGAGGTGCATAACTCCAAGGAACATGCAGACAGAACTGCTGGATCTCACCATTCAAATATCCAATGCAGGCATGATGCTTGTCCTTAGTGTAATCCTTCCTTTACCTAGAATAATAATTATATGCAAAAGGAGATGAGTGGCTGCAACAATTAACTTAGCAATTTGTGTAATTCTAGGGGCACACACTACGTGTCAGCATGTGATGAGATGATTGACAATCCATCTTGTTTCACCACCAAGGATGGGCTGCATCTTTTGTTCCATGGCTTTTCCATACGGATAAAGCTCTTAATGCCCCCATAATATCTTTTTTAAGCATAGTCTGGCTAATGGACATCCCAGCATAGCAGATATCAATGGCGCTATCTCCATCTAAAAACTGGACCATATCAAGGTGGCACTTCTCAAATCCAGAACTCTTAACAACAAATTGCCTGATCTTGGACCCCTCTGCAGCTTGGACACATACATATTTGTGCAGTTACTGAGACTTTATTTTAAGTTAAAGATAGCACTCCCTCCATATGCAGATTCTGCGCCAGTTATGCATTCAGGTCGGATGGAAAATATGATAGCATGAAGGACCAAATCACTTCTAGACACATTCCCACTAAGTGAGCTCATTTAACTCCAAATTACCCTGCACAAGACAAACTATCAGTTTATAGACTGTTACAGTTAATCTGGCCAGTAGCTTAGAGGATTAAGGCTATGCACTTTTAATAGGCTGCTTCTTGTGGTACAGGGTTTGATTCCCACAGCTTCCATTTGCCCACTTTGTGACCTTGAGCAAGTCATTTAAACCAGGAAGATTAGGAAATTGAGCTAGGCTCCTCAATTTCTCCTGGACTGCATGCCTAATAACTACCTATGAAAAGGACACCCTCTATGTCCCCACATAAACTTCCTAAAAGTACTTGAGGAATGACTTATTAATAGAAATGCCTTTACAGTGGGAGATTTCTACTATTCCTCAATACCTGTTCCTTCAAAGTTGGTATCTCCAGAGATTCATAGACTAAATAAAAATGATTTATAACAGATACATAACAAAACAAAAATTAACTACAGGACACTTTTCACTTGGTCTTAACTAATATAGATACCGCCCCTCTTGTTTCTCCACCCTCAGTTAAGTCTGACCATAAACTTGTGACCTCTTTGAAAATCTATGAAATCCCTACAGTCAGGAGTTCTGCATTCAGGGATTTCAGAAGAACAAACCTGTTCAACCTCTGTGATGATCTATCCAGATCAACATGTAACATGACTAGAATTGTTACCGATGCCACTATTATTAATACCTATAATTCCAACAATTTTAAGTCATAAAAGAATCTAAAATCTTTGATATTAAAGATTTTGTCAAGAATACCAATAAAGAACTAAAAGCCACTATCAGGGTTAGTAAGGCAAATCTTGCACTTAAGTTAGCTTCTGAAGCCAAAGATAATCATACATCCTTCTTTACTTCCACAAGGAGACTTGAAACATCACCTAGCAATGTCTAGAAATTATCAAAAATAGCACCATTCACTTAGACCCAGTAGATATAGTAATTGTACTAGCAAACAAAAGTAATATAAACTTTACTCATAAAACAACTATAGTAAACAATCACTTACTACATAGGCAATCATATGTTTATATAAATGAAAGCAAACCACATTGACACAGTCCTGTCCTAGTTGCAAGGATTTTGCATCATAAACCATACTGACTCAATCCCAGTTGCAAACATTATACATCACTTATAATCTACCCAATCTTTCTCACTCAAACATTACATAACTCATTTAAGTTGTGACACCTTTTAAAACTCATTCCCCCATATTTCTTTCTCTTTGCTTATACTCTGATATCAATCCCTGATAAGGAAGGCAATCTCTAACCAGCAGTCCAAATAAATTCATGGCATCTTCCTATTCTATCATATTTTCCTCTCTAGTTATTTGCTCCTAATATCTTGGTCCCTTTGCCAGTTTTCTCCAATAAATTCCAGCCTCCTCTTGCCTATTGTTTGTATCCCTAATTGCAGTCATCCCTATCAGCAGAATTTCCTTTCTCCGTGTCTGTGTTGGTTTAGTTCTTAGAATACTTTGTGCTACTAAAAGAAGCTGTCATCCTTCCTTATGCCAATTTAGGCCAATTATTGAGTAAAATACCCCTTCAGGATATACCACTTTATACATATTAAGCAACAAGAAAGGTCCAACAGGTTCTTAACCATGATGATTGTTGTCCCTGCTCTACAGAAAAGGCTTTAACGGATGTCCATTTACTCTTTTGATTATAGGCTGTTCCACAATGATCTCTGCCTTATGTTGCATGCTGTTAGGAACCCAAGCCTGTTTGTTCTTCTGTAGCTTTCCAAGTCATTAATACCAGAATTAGGGACTTAAATCTTCACCATCACATAAATAAAATACAGTGGAGAGACACATTTATTACCCATTACTTAACCTACTGCTGGAACAAACGTCCTCTCTAAAGACAACAAACTGACACCCTAGCATCCTTCAGACTGAACCAGTAGGAGTGAATGTGTCCCCACAAGTTTTCTCTTGGATTGACTTGCTTTGCTTTTCTTGAGTATGGGGGTCCAGCATGAGGCTAGGTATGGATAAGGTGGAAATGATCTTGTGACTCAGTTACTTCATATTTCCTATAATCCTATGATCACGCACAGCTGGGATGACACTAAAAGTGCAAAATGAACCTTAAGAGTCCTTTGTGCTTAGTGCTGCACATCCCATCCATGTCATAGTCAGAGAAGGTACACAGCTGTCACCACCATAGATATCATTAGTGGGCTGCACTGCCAAAGACATATATATCCAGCAGCAGATTCCAATCCTCACAATGTGTCAGAGATGTTGAATGTGCTGTGTGGCTGAATTGAGGAAGTGCAACTGCTTCAGTGACTATGGAACATCCTGCAATGCATGCAGAGTACTATGGTATTGGTATCTGCCTTCATCCCTTGAGATGGACACTCCTGTACTCATGGATGATGTTATTCTGACCCCACCTCATGGACAAACCACCGGGTGAGACACTGATGGTACTGCAGTTCAATGTAATCACTCTGCCCTGTGGCCATACCATGAGCAGCCCCTATCTATGGCCATTCACAGGGTTTTGAACTCCACTAATATTCTACTACCACACCACATAGTGGGTCACAGCAGGCTTTCCATACATAGTCACAGCATGTTGCACCATCCACTGAGCAAGATGCCCCCAGTCCTGATACTACAGGGCTACATCATACACAAAGGCAGTGTTTAACACAAGAAAGCTCCAACTCATCACTGGAGGATGTGATCCTTGACTCCCTCCAAAATTCTAGCAATGTCTGCTAGTACCATATTCTCCACCCATGACCTTCCACCCCATCCACCACTCATGACCATTATACCTATGTTACCATTGCTGTCCCACATAAATTTGCACCACCTCACCTGTGCAATTAATGATGACTGTCATGCCTCCCCTTTGACCTGTGTGGGTGTAGTAATGTCTGATGCACAGCATGCTTAGTCAATGCACTGTACTGCCTAGTCAGCCTCAGTGTGTCAATGAAGCATCAGTTTTATTCTGTCCTATCTTTGTAACAGCCCCTAGCTGTGGACACTGCCTCTTTGACAGTGCTAAAATGTAGCACAACGACCACTGCCTTACATTTTGTACCACTATATCTAGTTCCTTCAGTGGTTGACAACTTCTCTGCAGTTGCCACAGGTAAGTCTGGCAATGCTAGAGTGTTGGCAAGTTAGAACTGCTGTCATAGCACTATATTGTGCAGCATAGTATAGATCATAACCCTCCTGCTGCAGATCCTTGGAATATACTGCAGTGTACTACCAGATATAGTCAAGCAGTAGTAGTAGTATGTCTTAAGAAGTCAGAATGCACTTTTGATGGTGATGTTCTGGTCTGTGACAGTGCACTGTTAAACGCATCTCTGCCATGGTCTTTTGGCTACCAATGGGGTCATCAACCATGGTTCCAAGATATATCCCACGTCACGTGCAGCACAAAACAATAGGAATAACTATAAGTGGTCCAGTACATGATTCATGACAAAACTAAATAGATTTTTCTGTGGATGGCAATTTGTGCACCTACCAACTAGATGACTCAGTAGAAAGTCTCTGCACATGACATGTTCATATAGATCACATGCATGTTAGAAGTGAAAACCATGCAAAAACCCCGAATGACATACAAACATAATGTATGCTACATCCTGTGCATTGCACATCATCTGGCAGTTGATGAAGTGTAATCCTTTCAGGCTGATATACCAGACACCATGTGAACCAGGTAGGGCATTGATAGCAATGAGTGCAGTTAATGGCTATCAGAGCCATAAGAAAATAGGTGTTGTAGTAGAATACTTGCAAAGTAGTGGTTCTCTCCTCTGTCCATGGAAACGAAATATGCTCTTTACATGCATTATTTCTAGGAACTGGTATAGGATTTGTAAATCTGATACCTGAGAAATTACTAATGTTCCCTGATGGACAGTGAAAGGCCCACATAACAAAAATGGTTAATGCTACACAAACCTTAGAGTCCACTGGGATAGGAAGTCCATGCATCCCTCTCATACCTTCCAACTGCCCACATTTTTGAAGACTATCTAAATCTTTTCTTTATATTTTTGATCTGTTCCTCATAAGATGTGTGGTTTTCTAGCAATTCATTGCCGATTGAAGTCACTAAATAATGGCAGACATTTGAGTTTCAGACTTCATATCCTTCAGAAAGATGCATACTAATGTACAACCTACTATTCCAGTAACTTTCTAAGTTTATAAGAGTAATATTTAAAATTTGTCCCTGATTTTGGTCCTTTGTCCCTTTGGGTTTGTTTACATTTCTTGAGCCAAGAAGTTGAGAGGTATGACCCCACCTTCATTCCAGGTGAGAGCAGCATGTGTCTATTAACACCTGTAAGGTGTTTCTAAGTGGTAGACAATGACCTGGTCATGGAGGTAATGGTGCATTACCTTACTAACAGAGCACAATATCATAAACTCTGATTAAAAACGTGACCATTAAAACATTTTGATCTGCTAATGTTTATGCCACTGCTAATATCATAGCATCTGAAGCACCTGTACACAAGAAAATCCTGTCATTCAGAACGGGTGATTGCTGTGGCCGATTATTCTATTTTTATATATTTCTGAATTGCTCCAGTATGTTTGAATCCATCACTTGCATGCGCAATGGTTCTTTTTAGCATCTTGACAATCATTTATGCATTTACTTATATATTTATTCACTGACATTTTTTTTTTATAGAAAGTCAGTGGGAAAGTCTGATTGGTTAGATGTCTATTTTCAGCAGAGGCCCGGAGAGAAAAGCTCCAAAGTATAAAAACATTTTAAGAACGATAATTTTGCAGTCTTCAAAAATAATGCAAAAACATCTGTAGTTTAATTATACCAAATTAGACATAATTTGAATATATTACTTAAGAATAGATGCAGCTTATGTGGCAGTGATTTAATATTTAGAGAAATTAAGGGTAAGTTAGTATAATACAAACAAGAATAGCAATATGAAGTGAGAGATAAAACAGGGTCATGGCCTACTGAGATTGAAAATCCAGGGGCAAAATTTGATTGCAGTAAGGAAGTGAGAGAATCATGGAGAGTAAAGAGGCATAAGGTATAAACAGATACTTGTTCATATTTAAGGATATAGTTTATCCTGGGGTTGAGTAACAACAGAGCCAGATTTTGGCTAAGAAGTCTTGCAGAACATTTTTAAAGGAACAGAGGGAGAGTATTGACCTGATGGATACTGGTAAGGCATTAACAGACCTTAGCAACATGATATGAATACAGAGCATGCTCAGCAGATTTGATAGGTTTGTGGACAGAGATGAGTTTTTGGATAGTGGATCATAATGGCAGAATAGGAACATAGTTGTGTAGAATAGTATTTAGTGATGGGCAAGAAGATGGATGATGGATAATATTATAGGTGGTATGAAGCTGTGTACATGTTAGTTGATAGGGTTGTTCTAATGTATTTAGGCTTTTTAGTGCTATATAGTGGTGGGCAGTGCTTTTTTGTAAGCAAAAAGGTGGTATTATGCATATGTTGCATCATTTGGTACAACCTTCCACCCTACCCTGTCCCACCCCCTGCCTTGCCCTGTCCCAGCCCCCCCAATACTTCTTTTTTTATATTAAAAAAGATGTCAATGCCACGACCCTTAAAAGTTTCACAGATAGAGCAGGTTGAGCCTGCCAGGCAAAAAATATAGTATCTGGTTGGCCCTGCTTATCAACAGCCCCAAAAAACACACAGACAGACCACAGGGATCACCTGGACAGTGGTTCTGTTGACAGTTCATTGACCCTGCCCTGTTGCCAGTCAGTGTATTAAAAAAAAGAAAATCAACAGTCCCCCACACACACACACACACACACACACACACTCACACACACACACACACACACACACACACACACACACACACACACACACACACACACACACACACACACACACACACACACACTGCCTCCCTAGTGTCTGGTTAAACCCTGTCAGCTTATAATATATATAAAAAAAAAAAGTCACCGCCATGGCCCTTAAGTTTCACAGAGTAGTATGCCAGGAAAAAATAAAGCATTTGGTTGGTGTTGGGCCATGCCCTCTCATCAACCCCAAAAAACACACAAATGTGATGACACTCACACCATAGCCCTGTTTCTCCTCTCGCTCTCGCCTCGCAACTAAAGTCCGGGAAGAGAATGCAAGAGTAACAGGGTTAATCAGCAGCCCATGTCACGATTACATAACAGACTACTGACTGTGCAGTCCCGTCAACCGTTGCAGCCCACAATCCTGACACACACGTCATGACGTGACCTGAGGCTGAAAAGCTGGACATTTTTGCCTTTTTAAGCAATGCCTGCCAGACGTACCCTACACACACACACATACACACACACACACACACACACACACACACACACACACACACAGTCTCTCCTTACCTGGACGTATGCCAGGGGCAGCAAACTCTCCTGATAAGGCAGGTATGATGGTATCACACACTTAAATTTCACACATGTTAATCAGGCAGGTTCAACGGTGAACGGAAGTTTAAATTCCACACACAAGTGGGCTCGCTCTATCTGGCGCATTTGCAGCAGAGGTCCCCGTACACCATATGGCACGTACCATCTGAAAAAAAGCCCTGGTGGTGGGTTCCAAAAGGGATATTTGCTGCAAATTTAGCCATAGGAATTGCAATATCAATTGAGAGAAAAAAAATCAGGGTTATGATTTATTTAGATAGAGAGCCAAGGGGGAAAAATTGATTGAAGTAAGGAAGTGACTAAAGAATGGGAAATAAGGCATGAATAGGTGCTTGATCATAATTAGGGATATATTTTATCCTGGGGTTGAGCCAAAAAATTTGGCTAAGGAGTCTTTCAGAATGGTTTTGAAGGATGGGAGGGAGGGTATTGACCTGATGGATACAGGTGAGAGGTTTCAGGCCTTAATGGCATTGTAGCATTATTCAAGTTTTTCTTTTTGAAATGCCTGGAGGTTAATAAGGATGGGAGTACCATAAATTAGTGAGGGGAGGAAGTAAGTAGTGGCAAGTATCATTTTAGTTGTGCTGGTGAGAAAGTTTTTGGCTTTATAAAGCATCCCTACTTTTTGGTGATTTTTTTATGCAATTTTATATATGCTGGTCAAATTTAAGATTATTATCTACTATCATCCCTAATAATTTGCTATGAGAAGTGACTTTAATAGTCATATTATTAAGAGACAGGTTTTATTTTTTCTTTTCATACACAGGGGATTTGGAGAAAAATTTTTGTTTTTTTGAGGGAGTGAGCGTGAATTGTGAGTTTCAAAGCTATGTTTCAGTGGATGTTAAACCTTCATGAATGAGTTTTTGGAGATGTGACAGGTTGTCTGAACTACATATGTCATAGGTTGTAGAACTACACAGCATAACCCAAAATTCTTCCTGTTCTGTGGAAAACTGGCTTTTTGATAACCATCTTATTCTTAATACGAAAAAACTTCTTTTATTTCTCCCAAAATCTATTTACTATTGAATCTCTTAACAATACTGTCATAAATGTGGGAATGCACACTAAACTCTTAGGTGTTATCACTGATGATCATCGTAAATTTGACCTACATGTGCACGATTGTATTAAGAAGACTCATCAAATATTTGACCTACTATACACAAATAAGAAATTCCTCACAAAAGACTCTAGACTCTCTCTAGCCTATGCCAGCCTTCTTCTCGCTCTTTTTTATGGCTCTCAAATCTTAACAAATCTGCAATCCTCTCTAAAATCTAAACTTGAAATCACTTACAATGCAGTAGCAAGGTTTGCTGTTAACCAGCCCTTTAATGCTCACCACTGCCTCTCTCTTAAATCTCTGAAATGGTTGGAGTTCCCCCATCATCTTCTCCTTCCTAAACTACGTATCATTCATTCCGCCCTCGACAAACCTACTTCCCGCCCTGGAATTACTTCTCTCATCTCTCTCGATACCGCTTCTTGGAACCTTCGTTGCTAACAAACCTACTTCCCGCCCTGGAATTACTTCTCTCATCTCTCTATACCGCTTCTTGGAACCTTCGTTGCTCTGATCAATTATTCTTGGAAATCTATAAACCCAAAAGATCAATTGGCAAACATCTTTATAGCCACTCTATCACTCCATCTTGGAAGAAACTACCCTTTTCCAACAGAATTTATTTATTTATTTATTTTACATCTGTTGACCGGGATTGTCCGACTAAGCTGAAGGACCCTTTTTCAGCAGAGGCCCGGGCAGAAAAGCTCCAACACATTATACAATTGTCATTATAAATTAGCATTAAAACAGCAATGTTACAGGAATTATTACAAGGCATTAAGTAGCAATACAATGTTATACAGTGTCGATAATCAAGAGTATAGCTCTTTCAAAATGTATAAAATAAAATATGTCATTAAGACTAATATAGTTTTTGGGGTAAGTAAATACAAAAACCCAGTTTATAGAATGATACCTAATGCTCTTGAATTCAAAAAAGCTCTTAAAGCTTACTGGTTGAACTCCTGAACATGTCCTTGTAAATACCCTACTAAACTTTTACCCTCCTTTCTTCTCTCTCTCCTTTATTCTTTTGGGCCTTTTTAACCTCTTCTCTATATTACTTTTCTTGGTTGTATCCCTTCTCTTATTTCTACATCTCAGATGTTGTATTTCTTCTCTTAGTTATATATCCCTTAATTTATTTGGTCTTTAGAATATGACATGTGCTGCCCTCACTGGTTTTATTTCTGTTATGTGTCAGCTCTCTTACACATCTTAAAAAATATTTTTAGTCATATACTACCTACACTAAGCGGAACTACCCTGGCTGTATTTACAAACTCTGCATACTGTTTCTGTAATATCTTAAGTTAAATGTCAACTTAAACTCTGCAAATAATTTTTATACTTTTCCTGTTCCAACTTGAAAATGCTAATGTTCTTGTTTATAATACTATTTGCATTTACAATTTTACTGTAAATTTGTGGAGTTTTTCTCTCTGGGCCTCCACTGAAAAAGGGCTATCAGCTTAGCCAGACAAACCCGATCCACAAATGTAAAATAAAATAAATAAATAAAGTTTATTTTACCTTTTCTTAGATCTGCTTCATTTTAATTTCTCCCTGTTCCCTTTGTTCTTATATTCTTCTCTAATCGCCTATTTAACCTTTTTCAAATTCTACAGTTACCTTGCATATTCTAACTATCTATGTTAATAGATTATTCATTGTTTTCAATGCTATTTTAGCCTCAAAAAGTATATTTGTCTCTTTTAATGTGTTCTGCATTGGAGCTTTTCTCCCCTAACCTCTGCTTAAAAAGGGGTTTTACCCAGTTGGACATTCCCTTTCAACAAATGTCAAATAAATAAATAAATAAATAAATAAATAAATATATATGGGTGTAGAGTCATCTGTGTATTGTATTAGGGAGGTCTGTTGTATGGATGTGTGCAGGGTGTTTGTGAGTGTTAAAGAGGAAGGGGCCTGTGTTTCATTATTCGGTCTTTAGACTATGACGCGTGTTGCATTATTTCTGCAGTAATTCAGTTATGCTATATGTATCGCAGGACTGAACTCTTCCTGTGCAGCATAAAATAAAAGGAAAGTGCATTATACATATATACTCTCACATGTATGCACCCATGCTAGAAGCAAGAAGAACCATGGGAGCAAATATACCACTTTCAGGAAGCAGAAAATATGCAGAGAATCATACATGTATATATTATATTTTGTCAGTCACTCTGTATATAATAACAAATAATGTCTTTATGCCCTCAAGCAATCTTTTCCCCGAGGCAGAATTGGATCAGTGCTCTGTTCCAGTTAACAAATTCAGAATAAATTAAATAAATAAGTATGATGCAAAATATATCAACAAACATTAGCAGTATACAGTAAAAAGCCTCAGTATGGTTCATTATGTCACATATTCAGTACAACAAACCAAAAACAGGTGTAACAGGGACTATTTACAGACTGCAGTGACAAATATAGTCCGTACATGTCATTTATTTTTCAAGCAAAACCATGTTTCCTTGCACTGTCATTCGGGTATTGCAAAGAAAATTCCCTGTCTCAGACATGCAGCCATGTTCAATATTCTAAACTGGAACCAAACTGCTTAATTACATAACTGATTTGTTAGGCGTTGATGGGCAAGTTGAGTTTATAATTGAATTTCTCATGTCATAGTGTAAAAGTAAAATGACTATGGATTATTTCAGAGACTACAGTAAGAGTAAGTTCCCATAGGTAAAAAAACAATTATGGGCAATTTTTATGAAACAGAATCCTTGTCAATATAATTATTATTTGGCCAAATTATAGGGTTTAGGCAATCATTTTATATTTGAACCGTACTTAACTGTAATTGAAAGCTCATTTTACATTCAAAACTCATTTAAACAGATTTTATTGTGCCTAAAGTCTTTTAAGGCATGATGGACAGTAGCTAAATTATTGCATATTTTATTGCATTTGGTGGTTTGTATTACATTTTAGTATAGCTGGTAAATTTTTTTGAACAAAGGCTAATATTTCTTGCACGTCATAATTTTATCTGCTTGTTGAATGAAACCTACATAGTTTATCAAAATCTTTATTGAAGGCTTTTTTGTTTGCAATCATTTTTCTCAGAGTTTAATATTTCACATTGTGGTTAGATAGCTTTCATCTAATGTTGACAAATGCAGAGAGCAGGACATTCTAATTAGCAGTTCACATTGCCAGGAATAACAGCTGCATTTATTTAGTTTATATATTCTGCAGTATGGTTTAGCTGGTTTTCAAGAAGGTTTAAATTAATACAAACCAGTTGCATATCTGGATTTTCACTTAAGAAGATCATGGCACGAAGTCTGTGTGTAGAGGAACCTGGTTATCATCACAGCATTCTATAACCATGTTGCTTAAAGCTTTCTCTGGTTACTCTAACCAGCCTTAAGAATGACTTGAGACATTCTGCTTGTGATGTTACTAAACCACTATGGTAATTTTCTCTGCTCTACAAAGAATGGTGGTTAATGACTCATTTTCTGCCATCTTCTTGGATAGAATGTAGAAAAGTATGACCTAGCATGAGAAAAATAACTTTTTGCAATTATGTAGAAATGCACATTGGGGGGTTTGTAGTGGTTTGAGTGGTTCCCACCAGGATAACTCTTTCTGAATAGTGATACTTATGCCCTCAAAGTCCTTGTTTCTGATTAAGAAGTGGGCCATTTGTTAAAAGTAAACACTTAAATATTGCCATTATAATATTTTTAAAGTGCAGAAGAAATAATGCTTAATGAAAACATGCAACAGAATTTGAATACTAGTGTCATGCTATTCTGTGCAGTCCTGCAAATGGTAGCTGCCTGATAGTCACTAATCCTGGGAATAAGTGATAGTGCGACTAGTCTGAAATGTACTGAGGCTGCATGGCTTGCATGGCTTTGATTATGTGAACAAATAAATAGCAACCCCATTTCCATAACACTAGATACTTGCGAAGTCATAACCTAAGTAAACCTGTTGAGTTAATTCATGATTGTTATATCAGAGTGATAGCCACATATGGAGTGCAAAGGGGACATTTACTTCTAACCGTTTTCAAAGACAGAAATGCCATTTTGCATTGTCATTATTAAAAGGTACAGTTTTGTACCTACCATAAATGTAGATGTTCGAGGATCCACATTGCTGCAGTCATAATCTGTGGGTAGTCCGCTGTCCTCGGTCGGCCCGAATACCAAAGAGTTAGGCTGGCGTTGGTCATGGGTGCCCGGAGCTGACGTCAGTACATAGTGGTACTTAAGCGCATGACCGACGCCATATCCTCAGTCTTTCTTGCCCCAGATGTCAGAAGGCCTTAAAAAAGGAAAGGCCAAAGCCACAAAGGAGAAAATAACAACCACAGCAACAACAACAACCCCAAAACATAGAGGGGAAGGAGGGAGGGAAAATAGGACTGCAGCAATGTGGATCCTCGAACATCTACATTTATGGTAGGTACAAAACTGTACTATGTTCTTCGTCTCACATTGCTGCAGTCATAACCTGTGGGTAGAATCCCAAAGCAAAGGAAAAGGGAGGCTGGCAAACTAAAAAGCATTAGGGGCTGCTAACATGCCCTGTAAGACTGCAGTGGCAAACCCAGCCCTGGACTTGGAGTAAAGAGGGAGATGGTAATGTTTAGTAAAAGTGTGCACTGAACTCCAAGTAGCTGCTTCCAAAATATCCTTAGTAACTACACCCCTCAAAAAAGCAGTAGATGTGGCAGTAGCCCTAGTGGAATGAGATCCAATCCCAGCAGGCACATTCTTCCCATGATGAGAATAACAAAAGGCAATACAATTAGCAATCCACTTCGAAATAGTCTGCTTAGAAACAGCTTTCCCTTGTGAACTCAAAGCAAAAGAAACAAATAACTGTTGAGTCTGTCTGAACTCTTTAGTTCTGCTCAAATAGTAATGTAACTGCCTGTGTATATCCAAAGAATGCAAGATTTTTTCCCCCTTATTTTGGGGATCAGCATAAAAGGTAGGCAAATGGATAGTCTGGTTCAAGGCCATATTAGAAATAACTTTTGGCATAAAAGTTGGGTTAGTACGTAAGGAAACTCTATCCTTATGGAATATTAGAAATGGTTCAACTGCCATGAGAGCCTGCAATTCAGATACCCTTCTAGCAGAAGTAATGGCCAACAAAAAGGCAGTCTTCCAAGACAAAAACTTCAATTCCGACGTAGCTGCAGGTTCAAAAGGAGGCAAAGTAAGCTTCTCCAACACAAAATTGAGATCCCAGGAAGGAGTAGGAGCTCTACGTGGGGGTCTTATATTTTTTGCCCCTCTAAGAAATTGCTTAAACAAAGGGTGAGAAAATAAAGGAGGGTCACAATCATAGTGAGCAGAAATGGCTGCAGCATGAACCTTCACAGAGGAAAATGACAAACCCTTGTCTAGTAATTCAGTAAGGTACTGCAGTGTAAAACTCAAATTAGGTACCGAGACATCAAAGTCATTTGTTGTGCTCCAAAGAAAAATCTCCTCCATTTATCAGCATAAACCTTTCTAGTGCTGGGCGCCTGGCTTCCAAAATGACATCCAAAACCCGTTGAGGAAGCTGAGAACCCACAGGCTCTAAAACAGAATTCGCCAGGCTGTTAGATGCAGGGACTGCACCCTGACATTGAGCAAATGACTGCTTGACTGGGACAACAAGTGAGGAAGCTGTGGCAAAGGCCAAGGAGGCTCCTGAATTAAACTCCTCAGCAGAGGATACCAGTGCTGTCGTGGCCAATCTGGTGCTATTAAAATCATGCAAGGCTTGTCCCGCCTGACTTTCAAGAGTACCTTGGTAAGGAGAGGCAGAGGAGGAAAAGCATAGACGTGAAGGTTGTTCCAACTGAAAGATAGAGCATCCACTTTCCAAGCTTTTGGGTGAAACATCTTTGTGCAAAATTTTGGTAGTTGGAAATTTAGAGGGGAAGCGAACAGATCTATGTCTGGAGTTCCCCAAGCCACTGTCAACTGTTTGAATACTAGAGGATCCAATTTCCACTCGTGGGGATCCACAATTTGTCTGCTCAATACATCTGCTAGGGAGTTCTGTGCCCCAGGCAGAAACCGTGCTTGAAGAGTGATGTGCAAACTCAGAGCAGTCTCCCACAATATCATAGCTTGCCTGCAAAGAGGGTAAGAATGGGTTCCCCCCTGCTTGTTGATGTACCACATGACTGTAGTGTTGTCTGTTCATATCAACACCTGTCCTGGTTGAAGTAGGCCCTTGAAAGCCATCAGGGCAAACTGGACTGCTAACATCTCCTTCATGTTGATATGCAAATGCTGTAGCCTGGGAGGCCACGTGTCTTGAATCCATTTCCCATTGAAGTGTGCTCCCCAAGCCAGGTCTGAGGCATCCGTCGTTATGATCTGACTCACCTCTGGTCGGGTCACAGAGAGTCCCTTGTTTAGGTGACATTCCTGTGCCCACCACAAGAATTCCTTTTGGATGCAAGGTATTATCTGAATGGCAGTGTCCAAATCGTGGCAGTGTTGAGTCCATACACTTTTGAGATACCATTGTAGCTTCCTCATATGCAGTTTGGCATTGGGAAGTACCAGAATGCAAGATGCCATGAACCCCAAGGCTTGAAGGACTGTCCTTGCAGTCAGCCTGGACAGTACTGATAATTGCTGGAAGTATAGATGAAGAGTTCTTTGTTTGTCTGGGGTCAGAAAAGCCATCTGAGAGGCTGTATTCAGTCTCACACCCAGAAAGCACATGTCCTGAGAGGGTACTAGACTGGACTTTGTTTCGTTCACAGAATACCCTAGGCACCTTAAAACTGCCATTACATACTGTAGATGTTGAAGTAACTTGTCTTTGTCTTGAGCAAGAATCAGGCAATCGTCCAGATAAGGATAAATTTGTATTCCCCTCAGCCTTAAGAAAGCTATTACAGGAGCCAGAACCTTTGTGAACACCCTGGGTCCAGTAGATAAACCAAAGGGCAATGCAGAGAACTGATAATGAGAAGTACCAGCCCGAAAACGCAGGAATCTCCTGCAGCTGGGCCTGATAGGAATGTGAAGATAGGCCTCTTTGAGATCCAGAGTTACCCTCCAGTGATTTTTGCCTAGCAGAGGCAGAAGTTGCTGTAATGTTAACATCTTGAACTTTGGAATGTCTAGGTATGTATTGAGAATGGACAAATCCAGAATTGGCCTCCAAGTGTTTCCTTTCTTTGGCACTAGGAATAGACGAGAATAAAACCCTAGGCCTTCTTCTGACGGAGGTACCACCTGGATTGCCCCCATCTGTAAAAGCAAAGAAATTTGTTCTTGAGCCTCCAGTCTTTGCTGAGGAGGTACATCTGGCATGCCTTTGAAAGGAGGAAAAGTGTGAAAATAAAACTTGTAGCCTTGATTTATTATGTCCAACACCCATTTGTCCTGGGTGACCAAATGCCAATTTTGTCTGAAAAGTGCCAACTTTCCTCCTAGAGGAGCTGCCAGAAAAGAAGGATCTGGCAGCTGAAGATACAGGTCATTGGGTCTGTTTACGAAAGGCTGACCCCTGCCCTCACCAGAAGATTGTGCAGGAGAACTCCAAGTCCTAGGTCTGAAAGAACCCTGAGCGTGAGCCCTGCCCTTACCACGTCTAGCCCTGCCCTTAGACTGAAAATCCGAAGAAGGGTAAGACCATCCTCTTGCAGGCCAATTCCTGCTAAACTTAGGGGGCTGCACTTGCAAAAATTCCTTAACCGTCTGCATAGACTTAGCTTTGTCTTCCATCTTTTTCAAAACTGACTCCACAGGGGAACCAAAAAGAACTTCAGATTGAAGAGGAGCATCCAAAATCTGAGCTTTAACATGCTCTGACAAATTTTGATCCTTAAGCCAGGCATGTCTACGAATAACTGAACCAGTAGCAGCCACCCTGGAAGAAGCCTGAAGGGCATCAAAGCCACACTGCAAAGAATGTTTACCAACTTGGTCAGAAGCATGAACCAAGTCCTGCAATTCCTTACACTCTATACCCTCAGATAGAGCATCTACCTTAGATTTTAACTGACCTAACAGAAAGTTCTGATACTTCAGCATATGAAATTGGCAATTTAAAGCCCTCATAGCTAACGTAGAAGAGGTGTACACTTTTTTACCCCACCTATCCAACGCTCTAGAATCTTTATCCAAAGGAACTGGATTCTTAACCACAGAAGCCCTGACACCTTTAGGCCCTTGAATAATAGTTTCTGGGTCAGCTCTAGGACTCTTATACAAATATTTATGTGCCTCTGGAACTCTGTAATACCTGTCAAGCTTGACAGGGGCAGGGGGTAAAGAATCAGGATTAAGGGAAGCTTCAGAAAAAACATCCTGAACCACATCTAAAACAGGGGGAATAGCCAAAGGTCTATGTTGTGGCAAAAA
Organism: Protopterus annectens; assembly: GCF_019279795.1. NCBI lineage: Eukaryota > Metazoa > Chordata > Ceratodontiformes > Protopteridae > Protopterus > Protopterus annectens. Next base: position 1,307,737,962 of record NC_056737.1, on the reverse strand, counting down.
CAAAAATTCCCTAAGCCTCTTACGAGAATCCGAAAAATCCTGACCTTCCCACTTGAAATGCTCCCTCATGGAATGCAAGGTTTCAGAAAAGGAAAAATCCTCTGGAGGAGAAGCAGAAGGACAGGAATCCTCTGCCTCCGAATCAGAATAGGGAGGAAAATCCTGAATATCCTCAGCTGAGTGCTCAGAGTAATAAGAGGAATGCTCCATACCCTCTAAATCTGTCTCCACCCTAGGCCTCTTCTCTGGAGGGGGCATAGAACCCCTGATCAAAGTAATCAAATCCTCTGCCATTTCCAACATATGTTTTTTAGGAACAGAGCCCGAAGAACTAGGGCTATGGCCCGTACCAGAAAGACCAGGTCTAGCCTTAGCAGGGCCTTTAGAGACTGAAGTAGAAGGCCTAATAACCTTTTGTAAGGATGGAACCACAGACACTTGAGAAGCACCCTCGGCCTGGCCTAACTCCTGAGAGGCCAACTCCTGTAACAGTAAAGGTTCCCCCTGGGATTCAGCCGAGACCTCGGCTGGATCCACAGATTCAACCGTAGATTCCATAGAACCGGCGTCTGCAACGGACGACTCATCCGGTTTTGACCTTAAAGATTTATCTTTTCGCTTTTTTGCGGTAGCGGGCATCGGAGGATCCGACGGCATGTTGTAGTTACACCGCTTACCGAAAACCAACCTAGGACAGTCTAATCTGCGTTTAATGGTGCGCTTATTAAATCTAGCGCAAAAGCGACACCCGACTACGTCGTGCTCAGGCCCCAAGCAAGGAATGCAGAGAGAATGATAGTCCCTATGAGGTATCTGTTTCCCACAAGAAACACAATTATTAACTTTTTCTAATCCGGATTAACTGAGGCAAGAAAAGACAAAAATTTTCCCCAACGGGATACTTAGCCCAACTTGGTCTTCGGTCTGAAACTCGAAAATTGAAAATTTCAGAACGCCGAACGGCACTTGCAAACGCTGCTTCTGCTTCGGACCACGCGGCAAGAAAGACTGAGGATATGGCGTTGGTCATGCGCTTAAGTACCACTACGTACTGACGTCAGCTCCGGGCGCCCATGACCGACGCCAGCCTAACTCTTTGGTATTCGGGCCGACCGAGGACAGCGGACTACCCACAGGTTATGACTGCAGCAATGTGAGACGAAGAACATCATAACATCATTCCTTGCAGGACCATGGAATACACCTGATTTCCCTTTACTACTGGTTGACATTTCATCCAGATAAGAGGCAGGCAAAATGACTGGATTTATTGACTGCTTGAGAGGCGTATTCGGTTAGACCATATTGTTAACTGCTTGGCTTTTAGTTTATCACTGTTCTATGGGTCTCTAATTTCCAAATGAATGCCATTATAAGGCAGTGTATTGCTGTAATGCTCAGATTACTGTAATGCTAATTTATCAATACTTTATCCTTTGGCTAGAAATAACACAGTTCATATCAATGGAAAAAGATGTAGAGATTCAGCTCAGTTATATTCTATCAGTACTTCTATTGCTCTGACCTCATCTCATCTCCAAAGTACTGCACCACAAAAAATGACAACCTACTCACCTGGGATTCTTTGTCATTATTTTATTAAAATGTGTACATCAGTCTGATATTTAAAAATATTCATCTGTTTTAAATTCTATTTTTGGACAGCACTTGGCCTGCATCCCCCCATGTCCAGATTAAAATGTTCCCTACATGTTTAAAGGATCTTTCATAAGTAGCATAGTGTAAGTGTATTTGCTTAACTTGTGACTTCTTGGGCTTGAATGTCAGGGAATCATAATAGTTAACCCTTACAAAAAAGGCCAGGATAAGGGATTCCTTAAAAAAAGTATGGGCTGGTTACTTTCACTTCTGGGAAAGGATTTTGGAAATGATTTGTGAATACAATATTAAATGAAGAGAATTCTTTCAGTACCTGTCTATACAACAGCATTGGATTACAGCAGGCAAAGTCTGAATAACAATACATTTTATTTATAAGTACTATGTAGTATCCTGCTAATAGATACTATAAATGTGGAGATTTCTGAATCCTTTAACATTCTGCGCTATGTTTTGGTACTTAGTACTGTCTACCTGTACAAGTTAGCATCATTAATGTGACTCTTTCCTGGAAACAAAAAAAGAAAAAACACATGACATCAGACCTGAATGCATGAAGCCAGACTGGATAAGGGTGGCCAGAAGGGTATTGCACAGCAAAGTACTGTGACCACTATCATTTAATACATTCATCACAGCATTCACTTATCTATAGGATTTGCAGTTAAGGTTACATACGAATGATTGCTAGGTTGCTTCTATTCTAGTAAATGTTTCTTCATTTATTTTATCTTAATGAGCACTTTTCAGAGCATCATTTGTAACAGAAATGAAAGTGAGTTAATTCATCTATCTCTACAAGCATATCTATCTATCTATCTATCTATCTATCTATCTATCTATCTATCTATCTATCTATCTATCTGTCTATCTATATATTTGTCTGTCTATCTATCTGTCTATCTATCTATCTATCTATCTATCTATCTATCTATCTGTCTATCTATCTGTTTATCTATCTATCTATCTATCTATCTATCTATCTATCTATCTATCTATCTATCTATCTATCTATCTGTCTATATATCTGTCTGTCTATCTATCTATCTATCTATCTATCTATCTATCTATCTATCTATCTATCTATCTATCTATCTATCTGTCTATCTTTCTATCTATCTACTTTTTATCTACCTGCCCATCTATCTACCTGTCTATCTATCTATCTATCTATCTATCTATCTATCTATCTATCTATCTATCTATCTGTCTATCTATCTATCTATCTACCTGTCTATCTATCTATCTACCTATCTATCTATCTATCTATCTATCTATCTATCTAGCCATCTCTCTATCCATAGAGAGACACAGCCTAAAATGAAAGAAGAGGAGTTCACCCTAGCAGAAGTAAGAATAGCACTAAGGAAAATGAAATCAATAGGCTCAGATGAGGTCACGGCAGATAGACGTTGGGAATGGCTTCAGAGGGTACTCATAGCAGTATGGAGAGAAAGACTTACTGAAAAATAAGCATTTTAGTGCCAGTGTACAAGAACAAAGGGGATATTCACAACAGTGGGCAGTATAGAGGTATGAAACACCTGTCACACTGCATGCCAGTTCTGTAGAGAGTGAATAATAAATACTCAAGAGTAGTAGAAAGTAAGATGGGTGATCAGCAGTTTGGATTCAGATCTGCATGCAGCATGAGTGACCCAATGTTTGCAGTTGGACAGAGAGTTCAGAAGAGGCTAGAGATGCGGAAAGACTCCAGCTGCTCAGTCCTATACTTGAAGAAAGCATAAGACACTGTCCCAAGAGAGCTGATTTCGGCAGTCCTGTGATGGTTTGAAGTCCTAGAAACACAGGTAGAAATAGTGCAGGTTATGTACAAGGACTCCATGACACAAGTACAAACTGTCAATAAAAAAGTAGAACTGTTATTCTCAAAGCCAAATTTTTTTTAAATAAGCTATAAAATCTTCTCTGTTGTTTAGCCCAGGTGGATAGCAAGTATTCACTTGTGATTGATACTCTTTCCACCCCAGCTCTTTCTCAGCATCAGGCTTGTTGTCATTCCTTACAACATGATCTAATACAATGAATAGTAAAGTAATTCTAAACAAGGGAGAAGATTGTATAGCTTATTTGAAAAATAAGGGGTTAAAGCATTGAATTATTAGCCAACTAGTCATGTGATCTTGTATATAAAGGCTCCTTAGTGCCAATTGTATTCAGTCTGAAGACGTCTTGAGTTAAGAGACAAAAGTGCTTACTGGATATTTGTTTTTTGTATGGTTTTAATCTAGTGTTGTTAAAAGTATTTTGATTATCCAAACAACTGTTTTAACAAGTACAAAACTGTGTCTGGTCTCACGAAGAGATTTCCAATGGGAGTCGGTGTGTACCAAGGCTCATCTCAGCACCCACTGCTGTTCATAATGGTGCTGGACTACAATAGCAAATTGGTTGGAGGAGACAGGGCAAAAAAGCTGCTGTATGATGATGTGACATTATAGGCATATTCTGAACAAGAACTTTAGCTGACCATAGGGTAATGACATGCAAAGCTGAAGGCACAGGGGATGAAAGTAAGTACAGATAAGGCAGTTATAATCACAGCAAATGGTGGAAATCAGAAGAAGCTGAGAAGTGAGACACAAAGGAAAATAGTGGAAACATCCCAGACAAGCCCAGTGTTTAGTTGTGAGATTAGTATAGTGGTGAAGTGTTTACCTTAAAAACACAAGGTGCAGGGTTTGATTCTCATATGGGATAACTGGTTAGGCTTAAAATGGCCCTCAAGGGAAGTTAGCCCAGTACTAATCTATGAACTTATGAACCTATGAACAGATTAACAGCTTCAAGTATCTGGGAGGTATGGTTGAAGAGAAGGAATGTCTGAATGAGGAGGGTAAAACTAGAATCAGTGGTGCAGCAGCCGGCTGGCATAGAATATTGAAGTAATATGTGACACAAGAATGCCAAAGAAGCTGAAAAGTAATGTGTACAAAACACTGCTGCGGCCAGTACTACTATATGGTGCCAAACCTGGGCAGTGAAGGCAGAGTAGTTGAGGAAGCTAGAGCTAATGGACATGAAATGCCTGAGATGGATAGTAGGATACACACTGTGGGACAGATGAAGAAATGAGGACATAAGAGCAGAAGCCAAAGTAGCTTCAATTGCAGGGATAGTCAAAGAGAACAGATCATAGCAGTCCAGGCACATGTGCAGGAAAATAGAAGGCAATCCGATGAAGAAGATTTGGGATAGTAGGAAAGAAGGCAAGAAGAGTATTTGGCAAAGTAGCAGATGGATTGTGTCAGAAAAGACCAGTGACAGACAGGCATGACTAATAAAAAAGGTAGGAGAGTGGCACTGAATTGAGAGAAATAGCGACTTTTGACTCAACCCACTGACACCAGGTAGAAAAATGGCAAACAAGGGGGTTGATTATAATGGCGATATATAGAGAAATAAATAGATAGATAGGTAGATAGACTTATAGATACATGATCTGGCTAAATGTCTTCTCAAAGAAGTTACATGTATGTTAATTTATCATTTTTTGTTTAAGAATTCCTCTGATTTGTTGTCCATTATTTCAATTGCTATTAAAAATGCAACAGCATAGTGCATTAGATTCTGAGTTTTGTAATAAGCAGAGAAAGAATATAGAATTACCACTTTATAAATATTAAAGTCATGTGGGACATGGCATGTATTCTGTACATAAGAAATGTATGCTCACAATGGAAAGAATGCAGAGTTTTGCAACTGAAATATCTGTTACTGAAGGATTACATTACACAAATTAAAGGATTTATATAATTTGCACCCTAATGGGAATTTAGCTGTAATGCAATATTAGCTTTCACTATGTCAGGAAATTTTACATACTTAGCATGAAATGCGTAATGCTTTACAGACTTGGAACTATAAAATATTTGATTGGTAAGACACAAAGAGTACAAGACACAGCGACAGTAGCTAGTGCTGATTCCTCTCAGCTATAATGTACATAAATAAACTCTGATACCTGTGTCAATTATGGCAGAATGTTTATGTTATACATAATTACATGTGTTTTTTTTTCTAGATAGCCTACCCCCCCCCATCTTCCATACCCAGATCACCTTCTATGACCCACGAAGCTCACAACTCTTGCTAGTCTAACTAGAGGCAATCACCATCTGACCAAATGCCTTATTCATGGGATGCTCTATAGACTGGGAAAGATACACTGCCTCTAACTCACAGGCACAATGCTTGATGGACTTTATCCACCCATGTACCCTGTAACAGATTGTGCAACTCCAGCCGGAGGATTAAACATATTGTACCTAGTACTCACCAACATGGGAGAGCATTGCACCCCCCCCCTCCCCATTTCACATCTTCATTGGTGAGGTCAGACCACAACTATCTCCCTCAAAATAAAAATCAGCCCAGAAAACCTAACCAAACCTATAACAGTTAGGAAATATTCTAAGACAAACTACATATTATTAATCAGTAGACCAAACTCTGAGAACAATACTACCTCTTCAGAATTATTTAGAGAAACCCTGTATAAACATGTAAATGGTTACACTGAGGCCAGCGTACCTTCCAGAAGTAAGCCCAGATCTAACACCAAAAACTAATCCCACTGCTGGAACCCTTACCTTAACAGAGTATACAACAAAATAAGAAAAGTCATGCACAAAATGAGAAAGAGCAATTCTCATTGAGACTAAAGCTCTCTGATTCAATGAAAAAAAGAAACTAAGAGGTTTAGTTAAGTCCATAAATGCCAATTACAAGGTCAGGATAACCTCCCATGCCAAAAACAATCTCAGAGCCTTCTTCAGCTATGTCAGAAACCTTAAAGGTAACACACATCACTGTGGAGAATTGGTGGTAAATGGCACAACCTTCACTGATCAAGGTGACATAGTAAATGTTCTGGCTTATAAACTTAGTTCTAACTTCAACCCCCCACCACCCCCTGTGAAATCCCTTCTAACATATTCCCACCCAACTCTCAAGAGGTACCAGCTACTGGTGAAACTCCCTAAGGCCAAAAACACTACTTCAGTGGGCCCCAACAATATCCCAGGTTGTCTTCTAAATAGCCTAAAACAAGACCTAGCAGGACCAGTTGAGCCTCAATCTGACATGCCTAATTTGCAAAACCATGGAATGGACTATCATGGAAATGATCAAGGATATTGGCAACCTACAGATATTTGACCAATCCCAGTTTTGCTTTGTTAAAGAAAGGTCTTCCCTACTTGCCCCAGTAGACTTCTTCCAGAGCATCACCAAGGCCATGGATGAGGGGAGAATGGTGCATGCCACCTACCTTGACCTAGCTAAGGCATTTGATACAATACCCCAGTCAGGTATTGTTGACAAACTTTCAGAAATAGGCATAAATCCCTACATAACCTGCTGGATTGCTGGCTGGCTCACAGATAGGACTGAAGAAGTCAAGACTGGTGAGACCACCTCCACCAGCAGACCACTCATCAGCAGAGTACCCCAGGTTTCATGTTGGGCCTGCTCTTGTTTGGCATCCATTTCTCGGAAGTAAAGGCGAGTGTCAAAAGTCCTCTGGCTCACCAAGTTCGCAAATGACTGTAAGTTAGGAGCTATCATAGATTCCCTTCACAACATTAACATCCTACAAAATGGTCTAACACAAACAAATGACTGCTGCCAAAGTTATGGATTAAAACTCTGTGTGAAAAAATGCATTATAGTGCCTTTGAGAACCCAATCTAATTACTTTTTTTACTTCATCAATAAAACACCCTAAAAGCTGACCAAATAGTTAGGGATCCAGGAACATATGCAGACAGTAATCTCACCATCAACCAACATGTAGCCAAGATAGTACAAAAATCATTCTATGTCACCCAACTCATAAGCAAGAGTATGGCATCCAGGTCCATGGAAGTTATAATAACACTCTAGACAGTTCTTATCAGACCCATCATTGAGTACAATGCCCCTTTGGCATGTACCTAACCAGGCACTTGCAACAACTGGAGTACTGTCAAAGGTTCCTCACTAGAAGAATCCAGCATATGAATACCCTGCCCTGATGGTTTTCTTGCACATCTGCAAAACAAACAGCACCAGAAACACTAAATCCAAGGACCTTCACTTTGTCTGTGACATAAATAGAACATGCTGGAGAGACCAATATGTGTCTCAAAGGATCCCACAAATTATGGAAGACACTCTCCATCTACATGAAGCAGAGTTCATCCCTGACCCTGTTCAAAAGAAACCTTGATTATTGGATGGGAAATTGCAAATTCATCTCTGGTCTGCCTGGAACAAAGGTAAACAGTAAGTAAATTAATCCCCAACTTACATACCTCCGCCTCCATAACCCTCAGCTACCTCTTTACGAACATACCACACTATATAGGCATCCAAGGAACTCAGGTTGCACTGCTAGTTATTAGCCTAATAAAAACCTATGAACCTATGAACTTATAAACCATGTAACTTAATTTGGCTGATTACTCTGAAAATATATATCTAGATCCATGTTATAAAGCCTGATTTGTATCTAAGAAGAATGGATGAGATTAGCATCACCAGCTTTCAGGGGACGCTCTGAAATATTTAAATAGTTTTGAATTTAAGAGAAAATTAATAACTTCAAGACACATTTTTCAGTTGCAAAATTCCAGTCCATCACACCAAGTCACATAGGCTATTTCTTTTATCATAACCATGTCTGCATTGGGCCTGTTTTCCTTTACTCTTTATGCTGAGTTTTTTATACAAACTATACTCGAATGACATAGGTATTCAGCTCTTGCTACAGTAATCTACGGGGTCGTATCTCTTCTCTTGAGCACTTGCAAGTAAAGGTTACTACATCTGAAAGTGTTAGCCTCAGAATGATGCTTTAGTCTGTCTCAGGGCTACCAGAAAATTTCCCTGGTTCCCACATTGTTTTAAAATCCAGAAAGGTAAGCAGCTTTTGTAGTTCTTCCGTCAGTGAGCAAGACTTGACTTTCAGCACTTTTGTCTAACATAAGTTTAAAGATGGTGTAGTCTTGATTTACCTTTCAAGAATATGTATTTTTTTTTTCTTTTTTTGTGCAGAGAGTCTTCCAGTGAGACTAGCTGAACTGTTGTGGAGGCCAGCTCATCCTGTCTGCCTGATAAACTCACCATGTCCTGCCCATCTAATACTTCAAACAAAGGTCTCCTGATCTCACATTTGCTACCATATACACATCTAAACCTCAACCTTTCTACAGCTGATTTAGTGCAGAATCAATATCTAATTATATATACATATATCTATATATATATATATATATATATATATATATATATATATATATATATAATTATATAGACACACAAATACATACACACACACACACACACACACACACACACACACACACACACACACACACACACACACACATGCACACACATGTATATTTAACTCTCTCTATATATATATATTTAGAGAGAGAGAGACCGATAGCTATATCAGTCTATGTCAAACATTCAAAGTATCGAAATGTTGAACAGCTGACATAGCATTAAAAGTGTTCGAATCCCAAAGATTTGAACACACAAAAAATTTAATTAAACAGATTAAAAAAAATTTAAATCTGTTTTTTTTGGCAATCATCTCTATACCCCCACATACCTTGCTAATTAAATGTACCAACTGGGAAAGGGTATAGTCCCAATTTATGATCTTGAACTCAGAAATGACAACAAAGTTCAAAAGGTTCATTTTTGAATATTGCATCAGCTCATTTAAGTGCTCTTTAGACTGCTCTTTACATTTTAGAACCCATATGAGAGAGAGAGAGTTTAAACTCTCCCTTGTTTCACCTTGTTTTACCTTATCTGCTGCAGTACAAACAGCCATTACACTGTCATCTAATTAATGGGAGATTACTTCTACTACTGCTGTTGCCCCATTCAGCATGTTGTTGCTACCCTGTCTCCACCTATATTACGCCCTTGTCTTTGTTGTCTCACTTCCTGCATTTTTTATAATCTAAATTTCTGCTGTTCAGTTAAAGCTAGCACACTTCACTGTTTAAAACATCTTGCATATTTTGCATGACTCATCCCACCATGATAAATTTAAAGCACAATATAGGCTAAAAATAAGGTATGTCCATATATGCATTTCTGGTATAAATATATATATATTTTTTTCAAAACTTATACATACCTACTTCAACCATTGTTCCAGATCGAGACATACACCCCAAACTGTGGCTCACCACCATAAATAATCATAGTTTGAAATCTACACAATGGTTTGTTGGAACATACCCCATGGTAAACTAGTACATATCAATGCCTGCAGTATCTGTAATAAACTGTTTTTGCTGTAAGGTTTAATATCCCTACACATCTCTAAATACTAGTTATCACAGAAATCTGGCTAAGGTCTGACAATCCTGAGACTGAAATACTGCCCCAAGATTCAGCATATTCGGATGAGGTAGCTAATGCAAGCAAGCCTGCGGTGGCTGTTATTCACAAAGATGCTAAGCAGCATTGTGTCATGATAATATAACTCCTGAAAACAACATGCAAGTTAGTCCTTATTTCAGTAAATATGAATACATCAAAAAAGCATTATCCGAGCTCACCAGATTATTCTAATGATACTGTTGAAGATACATCTGACTAAAATTATCCCTCAGATGCATTTTCGCAGCCCATCACAGTTGTTTGGGTCAGAACATATAATTATCTACCATAACAGCAAAATGTTCTGACAGAAAAATTTACTTGACTGGATCCTTATATCTGAGACTAACTCATCTTATGGCAGATGCCATCAGTGACAGTCTGTCTTCAGCTGTTTGGCAACAGGAAAAGATCCAGAAAGCACATCAAATACCTTCATAATAGAACACCATTCATGTCATTCATACAACATGAAAAATCCTCACTCGTCCCTTACAAATAAATACAAAAAAAATATCATCAGCATAGGAAAGGTCAATCAACCACAAATTAGAATCAAATTAGATTACTACCATACCAGCAAAAAACAATTATTGTAGTTCTTTTTAAATAAAATTAACTTAAAGTAGATTATTCATAATCTGACTAATGCAAATACCACACTAAAAATGTGTACATGTAAACACTGCATTTAATTGTTCACCCCATGGTACTGCCTTTTCTACAAATCACAGGCCATGATATAATTTAATGGGAAGTTTCTCTGACTTTGTAGATGATTCCAAGGAAAATTATATTGTAGATAATAACAGAGTGAGAATAATCTTTGGAAACATATATAGCAGCTGAAGATGATTTTAGTAAGATATATTTAATAATTGTATCCAAAATATATACGATACAGACATGCATATATAACAATATAAGTAAAAACCACTTAAGTGGAAGTAGTTTAGGACTACTACACTCCCTTTAAAATAATACTAATCCTGAAAACAAGTTACACTTACCCAAAACACAGAAAAATCCTACTAAAATAATCACATAATTCAGATCTAACTAGGAAAAACTAAATTAGTATAATTTTACTGTAGATAGGGTGGCTGCGGTGGTGCAGTGGAGGGCGGCCACGGTGGTACAATGGTCAGCATTGCCGCCTCACAGCAAGAGGTTCTCCAGTTTGATCCTCAGCTGGGGTGCCTTCTGTATGGAGTCTGCATGTCCTCTCTGTGGTCGCGTGCATTTCCTCCGGGTGCTCCGGTTTCCTCCCACATCCCAAAGACATGCTGTAGGTGGATTGGACACTCTAAATTGGCCCTAGGCGTAAGTGTGTGCATGTGTGTGCCTTCTGTGGAAGGTTGGGTGCTGGGCTGGCAACTCGACACCATAAAAACTCCACTGCCAATCATGAGCAGACAGGTGTTCCGCTGTGGCGACCCCTAACCGGGAAAAGCTGAAAGAAGAAATATAATTTTACTGTAGATACTCTGGTAAACAATGTTCTCAGCTTGAAAAATAAATAAATAATTATAAAATTACAAGTACTCTGTCCATTAGATGATCCACTTATATTAAGCAAGATGTGACAGCTACAACCATAAAAAGATATAACGCTATATCTTTACAATTAAATATCTAAGAAAGTTTTTGATAGACTCTACTCATGACATAACATATTCTTATAAAGAAATTTGCCTCAGTTAGGCATGTTCTTGAAATCTGGAGAGAAAGAGAGAGATTTTGTTTTTTTATTTTAATAAAGTTATTTTTTATGCATTGTACTGGCCATATTTTCTGGTGGTTATCATCATATACATTGTTTTTTTTTATTTCTCTTCATGGTGTCATTAATGGTCTGTAAATCTGTCATTAGGCTACAGTTGTACTTGTGTACAAGTGAAGTAATACATCATATCCAGTCACCTATAGACCCATCAGCCATTCACAAATCCTCTGTAAATATACATATAAAATGGATAATGGTCTTTTAGAAGACACTTAATCCTCAACTATTACATTCAGAAAAGTATGGATTTGTCCACTTTTGTGCATTACCTCTTTTCTTTAGCAAAAGATATTTAGAACAGTATGGATTTGCTAAATTTTATGCCTTGCCTCCTTATAACATTCTGAGGAAATAACAACTGTACTGCTTTACTTGTGTATAGTCCATTAAAATAATAACATAATCCAAAACACTTCTGGTCAGGATGAAGTACTAACTGTATATATCTAGGAATTCTGAAGAACTAAACAGATTAATGGCAGATTAAATGCACACACGGCATACTTTGGCTTCACTAAGGCACTTAATATAAGTCCCCATAAGATCATTGCAGATAATTTTATTCAACTGAATATTAATAGCTATAAAGTCCAGTGAGTTTAAAACTGACCAAGAGGGAGAGTTCAGTAGACAAAAGTAGAAAGTTGCATATGCAAACTTACTGAATAATTGAGTAAAATCCCACAAGATATTTATTATGAAGATCATTATCTCATACTATGAATTGAGAAGATTCTTATTTGGTCTTTTTGTACCTGATATAACTATAGGTAATGAAATTTGGAAGTCAAAGTACTTAGTTGACTGAAAATTGTAAATATTACCCCATCTGAAATGACGCAAACAAGCCATAGGAAAATATCAGCAAGATAAATGCAGGACTGGCATAACATCTGCACCCTTGATACTAACAAATGGAATATTGTCACATTTGGAGAAAATATATACATTCTGACCACAAAATATATAGTGAGTCAATAAAAGTGAACAGCAAAAGCAAAGATGTAGACAGCATGATAGACATTATGTTGTGATAGCATGTTACAATAAAAGTCAGAACAAGCTATTATGTAGTCTTATACACAAGAGCATATCCAGTAGATCAAGAGAAATGGCTGCACCTCTGTATCTCTCATTGATGTATCCAGTAGTTGAATATAGTTTATATATATGGTTAAAACAAATACTCTAGCACATCTATAGGAAGTACAGAAGTTCTTAAATAACAAACTAGAGGGCATGAAAATGTAATAATCTCAGGTGGGCATCATTAAATGTCTTTATTCTCTGTATTTTATAAGTCCTTGCTTAAAATAGCCAGTTTTATTGACAAACCCATTGATTGGAATGTGCACTGATTGTAATAAATAAAGACTGCTGTAATCCACTGCTAACATAAACGTAATTGACTGGAAAATACAGGATAGGTGCATCATTCAATGACTCTCCAAACTATATAGTAAATTACTTCTCACAGTAGCTTTAGCCCAGCACTATTTGTCTTCAAAAATAATCTTGGCCAGCATATGGGTAATAAACAAGTAATTTCATAAAACAGCAATCCAGCTTGCCAAAGGCCAATAAACTTGACAGTCATGATAACTAACCTTATGAACCACAATACACAAAAATGCCGTGGTTCCTTCTGTAGAAACCTCAGTGTACTCAGTGCCAGTACATTCAAGATTATCACCTGTAGCCTGAAGTGGATGCCCTTGCTCAACTTTTCTTTATATTCTGAAAATGACTATTTCAGTTCCGCTTCTCTGTCATTCCTGAATAACTTAGTTACACTTAAGATAAAGTCCTTCTCTTGGGTCTTATCAGAGGCTAAACTGCAAATATCCCATATTGGCAAACTGTGACATCATTATTAAAAATTGTATTTAGAAAAGCTACAAACCACCACACCATGACCGTGATAGTAAACAAAAAGAGGCAATACTTTACTGTCCACAAAAAGTATGACATAAACAATTCAAAATAGTTCTGGTGAGGGTGATGTACCAATTGCGTCCTGACAAATCCAAATAACTAAACACATTTACTTTCCTAAGGTCTACAGAAATAACAGAATAATTTTGTGTTCATTTTTGGAAGCACATTACATTACAGGACATTTCATTTCTTATATTGCTATTAACTTCTCCACCAAAAATCCTGAGTCTCGAAAATGGCCAAGTTGCTCTTATCAATATACTTTTCCTGAAGCTTAAATTATGTTCACTAGTTACCGATGCTATGTTATATGGGTTGGAGGTGGCGGCATTTACAAAAAGGCAGGAGTCAGAGCTGGATGTGGCAGAGTTAAAGATGTTAACATTTGTACTGGGTGTGACGAGGGTAGACAGGATTAGGAATAAGTATATTAGAGGGGCAGCCCAGGTTGGACGGTTTGGAGACAAAGCAAGAGAGGCGAGATTGCATTGGTTTGGACATGTGCTGAAGAGGGATGCTGGGTATATTGGGAAAAGGATGTTACGGATGAAGCTGCCGGGTAAGAGGAAAAGAGGAAGGCCAAAGATAAGGTTTATGGATGTGGTGAGAGAGGACATGTAGATGGTTGATGTGACAGAGCAAGATGCAGAGCACAGGAAGAAATGGAAACAGATGATCCGCTGTGGCGACCCCTAATGGGAACAGCCGAAAGAAAAAGAAGTTACCGATTTTCTGGTAACCAAATCGTTAAATGTAACTGCTCATGATGTCTCTTTCCTTGAGTTTGTTCTGATAAACTGATGAACATTTAGCAAAGATGTTACTAAATGTTGGATGCCTGCAATAATCCTACTATATAAAAGCAGTCCTTTAGTTTAGTTTATCACCATTGCCCGCTTTTCAAAATATTTGAACATATGTATGCTACTTTATTTATCATTATATTAACACTCACATCTTATTATCCAACTATGAACATGAATTTTGTTTTTAAATGACATAGAAGTAAATAACACATCAGATCCCTTTTTAAATAGACATACAACAGTGCTGATTCCTAAAATAAATACAGATTTATCAGAAATAAAACAAAACATATAGTCCAATATCTGTTATGAACCTGGACATTAAAATCTATTCCTCAGTCTTAATTAATAGATTAAAAACATTATGCCACATGTAAGTTCATCATTTCAGTCTGGATTTACCCAGACAAGACAAAGATATGACCTAACTACTGCACTGACATATTTACAAACGTTAGAGCAGTTTCAAAACAGGAAGAAGATAAACCCAAAGCACTGGGTAATGGATCTACTTCAAATAAACAAAAGACCACATTACTGAAGATGACATCACTGAGATGACATTGCCAAAACCTGACTTTCATGAGCAACAAGAATCCTGAAAGATTTCACAGGGTAAGGATCCGGTTGGCCACCATCTAACAAATAAACACACTGCACTACCTCTAACCCACCCCCATGGGAGCTATGCACCCCACATCCCCCAAACTAAATATACCAATTCCAGTATCGCACTACAGTGGGAAAAAGGGCAAATTTCCCCTTGTTGGCCACCTGGCTACTTACCCTTTGAAACTTTCAGCATTCTGTTGTTAGTGAAAGTCAGTTTTCACCGATATTGTCTCGGTGATTTTGTTTTCGGTAATGTGGTCTTTGGTTTATTTGAAGTAGACCCTTAGATTACATAGATATTACATATTTAGTCTTAGTCATGAGTAAATTTAGTTTCCTTTGAATACTTCTTACAATATATTAGTGTTTTGCATGATAAAACATCTTAACAAGCTTAGCGAATAAATGCATATCGGATCCAATAAATACTAAAAATGGTATAAGAGAAGGCTGTCCTTTAGCACCATATTTATTTAGTCTTTATATTGAATCTTTATTTTTGTATTTAATGAAAAGAACATATAATAGTTTGCCTAAATGCATATATATTAAAATACCTTTAACAGCATTTGTGAATGGTGTTGATATCTATCCAACTACAGATATACCAAAAATGCTATAAATATAATACAGTCACTACCAGCTTGACAAACTGCATAAAAATTCTGCAGAAATTGGTTCTTCCCTCCTTAAGACAATACCCTAATGCTGACCCAGTAGATTTACAAGGGATTAAGACAAATCAGTGTATAAAATATGTTGGCATTTTTCATCAAAATTAATATATCAATTATAGGTTCATAGGTTCATACTAGGCTATCTGCCCTAGGGTATTTATAAGCCTAGCCAGAGTGTGTTTGGCTTTCACCACCCATTTTAAATTAATTTTGCTATGCCCTTTTTTGAGGTTAGTATACTGTGCCTCTGTCTAATAGTGACACAGAAGTGATACCCGGGGTAAACCTATGATCCCCCATCCACTCATCAAGATTCCTCTTGAAGAGAGTCAATGAGGGACTCTGCCTAACCTGGACTGGGATTTTATTCCAGAGTGAAGGGAGCCTCTGGGTTATGAATCTGTCCCTCCAGCATGTCCTATTTATTTCAGTGCTGAGGTTCAAGTCTCTTATCAAAACATTATTAAGCATTGGCTATCTATACAGGAGGACATAAATATATGGGCCAGTATGAAACTGTGTTTCCTGTCTAAAGTGGCTATAATAAAATTAATATATTTTAAAAAGTTTTATTCTACTTTATGTGGAACTGCTACAACATAGCAATTAAATTATTCAAATCTATTGAACATTTTGTAGCTAAATTTATTTAGATCCCTAAATCAGTGTGAAGTTTGTTCAGTAAGCTCTAAGTAAGAGTTGTGTACAGTTGCCAGATTTCTGCACATCTTATTATAGGTTCATAGATTCATAGGTTCATAGGTAGGTACTAGGCTATCGGCCCAACAAGGTTCCCTGGCTTCCGCCATCCAAGAAATTTATTTTCCTGTGCACTGTAAAGCAGAGACACAGAAGTGATCCCCAGGGTGTATTTCCTATTTCCCATCCACTCATCAAGATTTTTCTTGAAGAATGCTAATGAATAACTTTGCTTGACATAGATGGTAGCCTGTTCCAGAGTATGGGAAGTCTCTGGGATAGGAATCTATCCCTCCAGCATGTCCTGTTTATTGGGGTGACAAGGTTTAGGTCCCTACAGCGTGTAGTTCAGAGGGATTGGGATTTCTTTAGGTGTAGCATGTCCAACAGCTCTGGATTTGACATAGCTTTATATGTTAGGCAGAGATCACCTTGGAGTAGGCGATATGCTACGGAATAAAGCTGGAGTTTTTTGAGACAGTCAGTGTAGGGCATTTGTTTGAGGCCAGTAATCCTCTTTGTGAGGTACTTCTGTGGCCTTTCCAACTGCTGCAGATGTCTTGTGAGGTACATTCCAAAAGGGGCATTGTACTCTATAATGGGTCTAATGAGTGCCGAGTAGAGGGGAACAATGACCTCTTTTTTCCTGGATAAGAACCCTTTTATGATGAGGTGTGCCATGTAGAAGGACTTCCTGACTACTGTGGCAGTGTGGCTATCAAAGGAGAGACTACTGTCCACCTGGGTCCCAAGGTCTCTAATCACACATTCAGTGTTAAGTAGATTGCTGCCTATGTGGTAGTTCATGGGTACAGAGTTTTTACCAAAGGGGATGACACTGCACTTTTTGGCATTGAGCTTGAGGCCATGGCTCTGACACCAGGCATCTGTCTCAGCGAGGCCCTTCTGTAGGATGTCCACATCATTTGGGGACTTGACTATTGCTCCTAGTTTGCAGTCATCTGCAAACTTCGTTAGCCAGAGGCCTTCTGTGTTAGCCTGTACTTCAAAGAAGTAGATACCAAACAGGCGAGGTCCCAGGACTGAACCCTGTGGTACTCCACTTGTCACTGGTTTGAGGTCAGATTTGGAGTCTGCAACTTTTACAGTGTGGGTTCTGTCAGTGAGCCAGTTGGCAACCCATCTTGTGACGTAGGGATTTATACCTAGTTTAGTGAGTTTAACTATAATTCCAGAATGGGGGATGGTATCGAAAGCATTGGCGAAGTCAAAATAGGCTGTGTGAAGCACCTTACCCACATCTACGGCTTTGGTGACTGCCTCAAAGAAATCGATTAGATTCAGGAGGCATGATCTGCCTTTCACAAACCCAAACTGGGTGGGATCCAGAGTTTGGAGGTTACCAATGTCTTTGTTTATGAGTTCCATGATGATACATTTCATGGCCTTGCAGACCAGGCTCGTCAGGATAATAGGTTAATTATTCCCGAGATCAGTGTTGGCTCCCCCGTTGTGGAGTGGGATAACTGTTGCTGTGTGCCATTCAGTGGGCACAAAGCTTGATGTGAGGCTATTATTGAACATGGTGCTTAAGTGGGGAGCCAGTTCATTCTGAAGTTTGTGTAAAACGAAGCCTGGGATGTTTTCCGGTCCCATGGATACTGTGTTTTTGGCTTTAGAGAGTGCAGCTTTTACCTGCATAATTGTGATTACAGGGACTCTGCATTCTTCCTGCATAGATATGGGCCCTTTAGGGTGTGGGGGGTAGAGTTAGCACTGAACCTATCTGCCAGGATGTTTGCAATATCAGTTGGTTCTGTAATTTTCGTGCCGTTCTGCTGTAACTCAGAGCAGATCTGGGTGTTGCCATCGAGATTCATGACATAGCTATAGAATGTTTTGTGGTTGTCCTTAGAATTAGTGGCAATTTTGTTTTTGTAGCTAGCTTTGGATGATCTTATAAGGGATCTCAACTTCTTACTCAGGCTGACCAGGGAGCTCCTCCACTCATGGGATTTTACTCTCTTTTGCAACAGTTTCTTCCTTCTGTTGTACAGTTTGTTTATGGCAGGGGACCACCAGATTGTCTTCCTTTTTTTGGAGGATAGCGTCTTGGTTCTGTTTGGGATAGCATGATCCATGCATTCATGTAAGTGCTTATAGAATGCATTTGTGTAGGATTCAGCAGTTGAACCTGTATTGTCCATCTGCATGGGTGTCATAAAGTTCACCACTTCTGTCGTAAGAAGCATGAAGTTGGCTTTGGAGAAATTTTTTACCATGGTTTCCTTAATGGGGGGTGGGGGCAGGTTGTGGATATCAAGTGTGATTAGCTTATGGTTGGATCGGACCAACAAGGAGTTGACTTCAGGTGTGGAACACCGGTCACTCATGTTGGTAATGACTAGGTCTAAGATATTGTTGCCCCTGGTGGGGGTGGGGATAAGTTGATCCAAGGCATTGCAGTTTATGAATTCCAGAAAGCATTGAGCTAAGGAGTTGGTACATGAGTAGTTTTCCCAGTTAATGGGGGGGTAGTTGAAGTCACCCATTATTAGGGTGTTTGATTGAACCCTAATATTTTCCAGTACATCAAGAAAAGAGAAGTGGGAATCCTGGGGCATGGTGGGGAATCTATAGCAAGCTACAATTTGGATTGCACTTTTGCCCAGAGTTAGTTGCACTTGGATAACCTCGGATGCATTATGCTGAGCAACTAGCCTGGAGGTGTGGATATCCTTAATGAATATGGACACACCTCCGCCTTTGGTGTTCCGGTCCAGGTTACATGGCCGAAAAGTGTGGTATGGGTTATAGCCTGGAAGTGCAGGTGTGCTCTCTGGAACCTTGAACCAGGTCTCAGTCACTGCACAGATATTGATGCTCTCCATTTTAAGGAGTGCCTCGTGTGAGTGCATTTTGAGATTTAGACTTCTAGCATTGAGTAACATTACCCTGAGCTTTTGCTTGCCTGTTCCTGTTATGGTGGTGAATTTGTCATTTGAAACTTGCCTGAAAAAGGCACTATAGGGGTGGCAAGAGCCTTAGCCAGTATCCAGAATCCCAGGGGCGACAGGTGCAGGCCATCTGTGGCAAAGCATCGTAGTCTGTTGACCATGTCATCCCAAGCAGACAGATACTGGATCCCCTTAGAATGACACCAGAAGCTTAGCCAATTGTTGAAGTCAATCATTTTGTCCTTGTACTGCGGTATCATTCTGTGCGATGGCAGAATGCTGCTCAGGGCTAGGGTCATACCTGCCTGGGCTACAAGATTGGAGAGCTCTTCCATGTCTCTTTTCATGTAGTCCAGGGAGGTACGTCTCAGGTTGTTCACACCAAAATGGACAATGACAGAGTCATATTTGTACTTGTTTGGAGTGACCTGACTGCGTGGGTTATGTGGCGGATCCTGGCACCTGACAGGCAGCTGACAGTAACCTTCTCCTTGTTTAGCCTGGTGAGTGGGACATCAGTGTGCCTGACTATAGAGTCACCTATGACTAGTGTGTTGGGTACATTGTTTTGCCTTATTGGCTGTGGTTGAGTGGCACACTGTGTATGTGAGCTATGTGTCATTTGGGTTGTGTTAGGGGATGGAGGTTGCTTGCGTTTCTACATTGAAGGTCTCTGTTGCTTAGACAGATTATTATTGAGAGCCTCCGCAAATGTTTTTGTCTTACTATGTGTGGATTTTGGTGGAGTAGATTTAGTGAAATTATGTGACGAGTGTGGTGTGGTGCAAATGTTTACCTTCTCCTTTTGACTGTCAAGTTCAGTCTTGGTTGGCTTATTAAATCAAATAGGCTGTAGAAAACTATTTTGTGGTACAAAAAATGATAGCATATGGAAATAGTATGGCTGCATATTTTTTCTGAATGTAATAATGTATGCATATGTAATCACCTGGCTGTGCCATTTTTTTTAAAACAGAAAATATTAAATCTAAGCATTCATTTAGCAATACAATTATTGAGTTGTCCTGTTTCTATTTGTTAAAAACACACTAATACGGGGCTTCTTTTTTAAAATATGAAAAAAGCTAATCAGTTAAGAATTGATAGCTTTGATTGTATAGCAGAAGTAGTCCGGTTCAATTTACCATAGAACTCTGTCTGCAGACTCTGTAGACAAAGCAGAAGTGGGGATATAATAATATATGTCTGTAAGTACTACCTAACTTCTTCCAGAAAGGGAATACAACAAATGCACAACAATATCCTTAGTAGCTAGCTCTGCATTGTACTACCCACAATGTGTATCATTGCTCTGACTGCTGGTTCCACGCATTGCACTACTCACAATGTGTATCGTTGCTCTGACCACTGATTCCAGGCATTGCACCACTCACAATGTGTAGCATTGCTCTGACCACTGGTTCCAGGCATTGTACTACTCACAATGTGCATCATTGCTCTGTCCACTGGTCCCAGGCATCGCACTACTCACAATCTGGTTCATTGCTCTGACCACTGGTTCCAGGCATTGCAATACTCACAATGTGTATCACTGCTCTGACCACTGGTTCCAGGCATTGTACTCTTCACAATGTGTATGTAACATTGCTCTGACCACTGGTTCCAGGCTTGTAGCATTGCTCTGACCACTGGTTCCAGGCATTGCACTGCTCACAATGTGCATCATTGCTCTGACCACTGGTTCCAGGCATTGTACTACTCACAATGTGTGTCATTGTTCTGACCACTGGTTCCAGGCATTGTACTACTCACAATGTGTATCATTGCTCTGACCACTGGTTCCAGGCATTGCACTATACACAATGTGTATAATTGCTCTGACCACTGGTTCTAGGCATTGTACTACTCGCAATGTGTATCATTTCTCTGACCACTGGTTCCAGGCATTGCACTATACATAATGTGTATCATTGCTCTGACCACTGTTTCTAGGCATTGCACTGCTCACAATGTGTATCATTGATCTGACCACTGGTTCCATGCAGAGATTCGGGTGCTTCTTGGTCTGCTATATTAAATGCTGATTTTTCTGAATAATCAGTGAAATTCTGTGAATATATTCTAGTTCTGGCCTCAGTAGATCATTCTCAAAGGTCACTGTTTTTAATACGTAATCAAAACTTTATTAATTGTATGTAGTGCTTAAATCTAAATCATCCTTTAAATAAGAGTGACAACTCATCTACAGATATCCCTAGTGTGAAGATAGTAGAAAATTAAATAAATTGCTTGCTTATTTTTGTTAAAGTCTGGAACATTCATTTTTATTGAACTGGAGACATTTCTACATATATACAAAATGATCCCCCACTTACGAGGCAAGAGAAACTTAATGATAAATGTTCTGTGTATCCCAGACAAATAGGCATGGCTTCCTAATTATTCCAATTAGAAAGAATATGCCCAGGAATATATACACTTCTGATGGAGACAAAGGTTTCCAATATATATGGTGTGTATTTTATTTTCTCAGAATCTGTGCTGAATATCTGTTTGTTTCAGCAGAGATTAATTTGATGAGACATTGACTCCCATAGAAATTCAAATGGTGTTGATGGACTGACGTTGATGTTAATGTCAGACCGCCAAGTGAACTGAAATGGGTACAGATGGCAATCAGAATCATTCCATATAACTTGTGATTGAATTTCCTGTTGCTGTCAGGAAGTAATCCCCTACCATGAAACTGCCCATATAGGTGACCTGTCCCCAATTTACAATCTGCTGCTTTTGTCACCTATTACATCTCTTATAGTCTGGAGTAATTACTGTCTCTACTGTGTGTACATGAACATGAAGGGATCTACATTGACTCACATGTGTGATGCCTCTGCTATGTGCATGTTGGTGAGATCTCTCTTGTATGTACTCTTCCAGAAATGAATTGCCAGCATGTGATGATGTACTCAGTGACACAGAAGAAGATATTACAGCAAAGTCGCTGTCAGCAAATGCATCCAGAAATACAAAGTCAGCAGTATTTTTATAGTATTATATGAGGTTACTAAGCTAACTGGCCTAGAGCTTTTCTAAGATTAGCCATTCATTCATGAATTTTCCCAGTTATCAGCGCACAAGGAGTAAAACAGCTTTGGTATATGCCTTTGCCTTCGGGCATTTACAGGCTGACCCTGTCCATAAGGGACACAGGTGACAAGCCAGAGCTGAATTTGTGGTTTTCATTCATTGGTCTAAATTGCATTAGAATAAGCTTAGGGAAAAGCTCCGCTTCGTATGAACGGAGAGGCTGTTCCGGGGAAGGAGTAATCTCAGAGGCACATGCCTGTCCGAGCAGCATGTTTTATTTATGTCACAGACAAGGTTTAGCTCTTTGATCTGGTAATTCTAGTAGTGTTTGTTTCTGAATGTGTAGCAGATCGAGCAGGGCTGGATCAGAGAATTACATAAGTTAGGGATAGATCGGCCCTCAGCACTGTGCAGGAGACTGAGTATTGGGATAGGGCTTTGAGATGGTTTGCATAGGACATATTACTTACTTACACCCTATATTAATTTAGTGAAGAACCTCTTTGGCTAATCCAGATGTCGTAAATGCCTGGTCAGGTAAATGCCATAGGGTGCATTGTACATGATTATTAGTCTAAAAATGGCTGAATATAATGGGACTATGATTTCCTTAGATATGGATGCAGTGCTCTTACTTATAAGTTGTGCTATGCAGAAGGATTTTCTCACCACCATATTATTTCCAGATTTACCAGCAAGACATTTTACAAATCATTCCCGAATCAGCTGATAATTAGAACCCTTTACATACTCCCAGGAGTTTATGCAGAACTTATTCCTCTCAAACCCTTATTGCAAGAAACCTGGACAAAGTCTAAAATAATCTTATTTGCAGATTCATAGGGTAGTACTAGGCGAACTGCCCTTGTGGGCTATTTTAAGCCTAGTCATTTGCCTAATGCAAGAATCAAACCCTGCGCCTTGTGTATGTAAGGTAAACACCTTAGCCATTATACTAACCTCCCACCCATAATGAGGGAACAAAGGCCCCAAAACAGATACATATTTTAAATATCGTTCCAAAAACTTGGAAAGCTGCTAGAATAACAGGTTTTGTGTTAGCATAAATTTTATGGAAGCTATAAAGTCTGAAACCCAAATGTGTGTCACTGTTTAGTGACTTCAGTCCTGAGTGATTTGCCTGAAAACAGCACATTTTATGAGGAACAAGATCAAAAATTTGAAGCAAAAATTTGGACATTCTATGAAAATCTGTATGGCTGAGAGATATGTCTCGGGGGACTTGAATCTTTCTTTCCCTGTATCGCCTTACTGTTACTTAAACAATCCTCAAGTATAAAATGGTTTTCCTTACAGTAGTATTTTGATGTTGCCAGATTTTGTAGGGAACTGCTTGCTACAAAAGTAATGTCAACTAAGAGGAAAAAAGCACAAAAATGTATTAGTATAAACATTTATTTTATTTTATTTATTTTTGTTAATTAGGATAGACCAACTGGGCAGCGACCCTTTTCATTGAAAGCCTGGAAAGAAAAGCTCTAGTAGTTTCTTCCAAAAAAAAAATCATGTTGAACAATACACTTAGTGGAATAATAAGAAAATATAAAATGGGAAAATAATTATCATACAGTTATATAACAGGTGAAGTGACCCATCCGGAGGTAAATGGTTCATATAGAAGTTGGCCAAAATTTAGTTTTAAGACTGGGTTAAAGCACCTTGTGAAATACAGGAGTTTGGGGGGGTGGGAGTTACAGTGAAATGTTAGCCTACTGGAGATTACAATTGGAGATATCCGGAGAGGGAGATGAAGCTCAAGTGCAGTCATCGACAGTCTGAGCAGGGAGAAAGAAAGAGTTAAGATCTAGTTGGCAGGTAAGAAGATGAGTATTGGGCATGAAAAGGTGGTTGAATGTTTAAGTAAGTTAGTGGTTTATAGCTCTTTTTAAGGGTCAATTAGTTTACCTGGGAGATGAGCAAGAACAGGACCAAGTATTCATCTGATGTTGCTTTAGTTGCATTTTAAAGATTTTGAGGTTATTGTTTAATCTTAATGGATATGGTATGGTATTCCATATTTTTGAGACATGACCGGAAAAGAGAGAATCTCCTGCTAAGTTGTTTGATCTGGTTACATTCAGTAGATGCTTCCCAAATGAGCATAGGGTTCTATTTGGTGTGTACTGTAGAAGAGACTGGACCAAGACTGAGCATGTTTCAGGTTAATAGATGAGAGAGTGTGCAATTATTTGTTTGGAGTAATAAAGGCAGTGATGGAATTCTGTGTAGTAGGGATGTTTTACAGCTAGGAAATGATGCGATTTGTGGGGAAAACTGGCAGTAAATTTTGCAATTTTGTTGGAGATCTACTATAGTAGGACAGATTGACTAGAGTGAAGGTTGGTAAAGATGGGAGCACCCCATAGAAGGGTCAGGAGTAGGTATGCAATAGCAGTTTGATTTCTTGTGATATCAGTTAAGTAGGGCTTCATCCTATAGAGAGTGGCAAGCTTTTAGTGAGTGTTTTTCCCTTTATGCAAATTTGATGTTTTCTTCCATGGTAGTCTGGTGTAGTGTGGTTAATTTATGCCAGAGGGAGCCTACAGAAGAGATTATGTTTGGGGTGTTTGCTAGGATCCAGTTCAGGATACTTTGTCTATTACTATTTTTATTGTATCTCATTGGGGTCCATATCAGTTGAATGAAACCACAAGGAATATTGTTATTGGAAGCAACATTCTTTATTGATAGTTAGTCAATATTAAAGCCTCCCAGAATTAGAATTTCTTGAAGGATGTTGGTGGAGACCCACAAGAGGTGTTCCTCAGTAGTGTCAGTGTTATTGCCTGGAGGGATGTAGAGTTTTTTGCATTTGTTTATTTTAAATGAAGACAAAAATTTCTGTGTTGATGACAGAGGATTGGGAGGTGGTTGAATGGATCAAAAGGATAACATTTTGTTTATATCTCATAGCTACATCACCTGTTTTTATTTATTCAATCAAGTCCTGGGACAATGTTGCCAAGAAAAAGTACTTCCTCATCCCTAATTTCACATTTTAGCCAGGCTTCTGTGGCTATGATGTCAGGTAGGTGATGTGAAATACAAGAGTATACCTCAGGGAGTTTATTGCGATTGCTTCTGAGGTTTGCATTGAATAAGAATGGTCCTGTAACATTTTTTGTGTGCATTCCTAAGGACGGAATGGATGTTAATTGGAAATATAGCCCTTGTTTGGGATGAACATCACTTGTTTGGGATGAACATCACCTGAGATTGATAGCTTTAATAGCTGAAGTTTTTGTCCATCAAGACACTTCTGTTTTGTATCTGGTTGTGAAATATGGCTGACGTGATTAGTACTATGTGAAAGGTGAAGACATTTATATTTAAATAGGTGAGTGGGTAAGTGTTATGTGAAAGTGCATGTGTATGGTGAGTGTCTCTGTGTGTCTGTGGAGGGAGGGGTTCCTGTGGAAAAAGAGTATGGATGATTTTTACTGTGGGATAGGCACTAGTCTGATGGACAGATATTACTAGAAGTGTATGTAGCAGTAATTATGCATGAAACATTATGTATTAGAGCAGTTAGCAGAAGAGCTCAGTCAGAAAAGCAGAAGGGATGTATATAAGTATATAGGTTCATATGTTCATAGATTCATAGGTGTTTACTAGGCTAACTACCGCAAGGGCCTTTTTAAGCCTAGCCATGCATCCCAGATCTCTGACAAGTTCTGATACTTTTGATAAGTGTAAGCTTGGGCCTGGGAGGTGAACCATTTACAGATTACCTGTGTCCATTAGAGACATAAGTGCCAAACCAGGGATGAATTTCCGGTTTCCCATCCAATTGTCCAAGTATTTCAAATTAGTTAAAACTGTAGGGTGTATATAAATGCTATCAGAGAAAGTTAAAGCTGTAGGGTGTATACAAATACTGTAGTAATAAAAGGTAGAGACAGTGGGATATTACATCACAAGTTTTGGTGTACATAAGTGGATGTTTCACACACAGTAGTAGTAGAGATGTGGGTAGAGATGAGGTGGAAGATATATTTTGATCAATCTTTAAGGCACTGAGGGAGTCCTCACTCCTGAAACACAAGGTAAGATCCTTTCCCTCCTGTAGTTGGCAATCATACCCTATGAAACACCAAGGGACTAGCAAAAGTTTGGAGGGTTTTACCTCTTCATTCTGACCTACATCTCCCCCACCAGCAATCACAAAAAAGGCACATGTTATGAACAGTACTGTATATGTTATACAGCTGACAGCTTTGGTAAAAAGCAGAAAATCTGCACACATGCACACACACACACACACACACACACACACACACACACACACACACACACACACACACACACACACACACACAAACACACACACACACACTCATTGCCTGCAGTATATGGACTGGAAAGCCATAAAAATATATTTCTGTCCGAGAAAAAATAAAAACAAATACATACAAACACATGCAGAGTTTTCCAGTAAACGCTGGCTGGCAATAAGGCACTCAGTGCTCTCTTACACATGCAATGCACAAATACAGCCCACTCTTCCCTACTACTGACATCCCCCTCTCACACACCAGGTGATGCAGCAGAAATGTTAAGAAACTTTACCCCATCTTTTCAACCTACATCTCACCACAACAATTATAAAGAAACCTGCCTTTTGCTGTCAATGTTATATGCAGTACAGCTCACAGCTGCAGAAAAAGGCAGAAACACACACACCTACCCCCTCACGCACACACATGCACTGATAAATGCATACAGTGTCTCACAGACATAGTATCACTGCTTTTAAGTTTTTAGGTAGTGGCAGTGCAAAGAACTGGCATACCATAAAAATTACCTCTGGCCAAGGAAGAAATAAAAACAAGTACACAAAAATAAACTGGAGGTGTTTCAGCACACACAGAATGACACTGAATAGTCAAAGAAAGTAAATTTATCTCTGATGTTCACAATCAGAGCACCTTTGAGACATCAGGAGGACTAACACAAATGTTGGTGATCTTTGCCCCTTCTTTTCATCTTACAGTCCATCCACAGTAATCACAAAAAAGAAAGCCTTTTGCTGCCAGTATTTTATTACTCGGGTTATGTAGTATTTCTTAGCTGTTAAGCGAGTCTATTTAAAGTGCATATTTATATATTTGCCATCATTTTTACATGTTGATTATTTCGTTCATGCATTAGATATAGCCCTTCTATCCAATATATTGTTACTCCACCCAATATCTTTCTCCATCCCATTCCTCCACCTCCCTGATGTAACTTCTTTCCTACATCCAGTGTGGAGGTACACAATGTCATACTTTAGTGAAGTCACATCCTGTAACAGATTGCGCAGCCCAGTGCATTATCTAACACATTTTTTGTCATTTTTAATGGTATAGACCATGATATATTAGATTTTCACTGTGGAATTTTGTCTTCATTTTCATCATATTGTGGAATACATTATTTGCAAATTTTGTTGGAATTCACAGCTTTCTGATACAATGCAATGCCTAATCTATGGCACTTATTATCTTTATCAATCTACGGCATGCTTGTTTAACAGATTTCCCAAGGGTAAATAAGGCCAGGCTTCAGTTTATTAGTTTTTATAAGAGGTCATGTGTCTTCCTGGGTATCCAGTGACAAGCAAGGAAGGCCTGCCCAAATCCATTTTTTAAATGAACAGAACTTAGAGCTTTAATCATTTCCGGATTCCAACAACAAGTTCATCTTCGGTTCACTGAGTGAATTATTGCATGCTTAATGTACTTTGAAAATGATATGCTTTGAAATGATAACATTATTCATGGCCTTCTTTTCTGGATTAAATACATTTCAGTAAATAATTAAATGGAACTAGTTAATCTTGTTTGCCTTCTACAGTCAGAAGAAAATCTTTTTTCTTCTCCGTTATAAAGTATGAAATCTCATTTATGCCTACTCTAATTTGGTATTAACAAGTTACAGTTTAGGTAACAGTTATAAACCTTGGATTATTAACATTTTTATATGACTTGGTAAGACAGAATAAAACAGCAACTGAAAGACTTTAACTTGTTTTCTTAGTTTACTGTCCTGAGGTAAAAATACAAAATTTTAACATAGAACTGTTAACTGTTGAACATGTACATTCACATGTCATTATTTAGCAACCTGTTTCCACCATTACAAAAAGCAGACCATTTTTTTACTACTGAGTAATAATTCTTGAACTTGTTGGCTTCTTCAATGAGTGAGCTTAAGGAAGAATAAAAAAAAAAGTTAACAGAGTAAAAGGTTGTAGCTAAACCTCCAGTAGCCCAACAGAGCAAAACGACTGTAGTTTTGTACTCAGACCTTCTTGGCTATTTTCTGAATGAAATGTTAGAATTATAAAGATCATTAGAATTACAAAACACCTGAGCCTGGAGGCCATGTCCACCTTACCAGTACCCATCCACCTTTAGGTCTTGTGCCTTTTTTCAAAGAGGGCCAGGACAGTCATACCTGGGATGAATTTATGAATACCCATCCAATTGTCCAGCTTATTTTAAAGGTAGACAGTGTGTCACACTGTTTAACTTGGAAAGGAGTTTTTTTCCAGGCCAGGAGTAGATGCTGCATAACAAATCTATCCATTCTTTTTTGTCTTATTTATTTGTTGGAGTAGATTTATATCCCTGGCACTAGTGTTAGCTCGATTGTTTGATTTATTGTGGCATAAGAGTTTTTGGACTTTTGAATCCCTTATGGTCCTATAGGCAAGACACAGGACATCCTTAAGGAGTCTATATGAAACTGAATGCAGGGATAAAGTCTCCAGTCTTTCTTTGTCGTTCATATATATTTTTTTTTAGACCTCTGATCTTTATTTAAAAAAAATCTTAGTTCTTTCCAATTGCTAGATATGTTTAGTAAGGTGCATCCCAAAGGGGTCACTATATTCAGTCATGAGTTTAATCAGTAAAAACTACAAGGATGTGAGGATTTCTTTTGATTTGGAAGAAATACATTTGAGTATGAGCTGTGCAAGGTGAAAGGCTTTCTTAATCACCATTGCAACATGATGGACAAATGTAAGGAAGCTGCCCACCCAAGTGCCCACGTGTCTCACAACCATTTCATTTTGAAGTGGTGTACTATCTATGCTATAAGCTTGGTAGAGGGTACTTTCCAAATGCTACAATGTTGCACTTTTTAGCACTGACATTGAGTTAATTTTAAATACACCAGCTATAAACAAGTGTAGGCTCACATAAGAGTGTATGTATGACAGAGTGGGGCATGACAACTCCCAGCATTCATGAACTTTGTTAACCAAATATCTTTTTTTGATAATTGGAGATATGAGATGCCAAACAGCAGAGATCCCAGTGGAACTCCACTTGTCACATTCATGCTCTCAGATGACACCCCCCCCCAGCTCCTACAGTGTGAGTATTGCCTCTAAATCAGGTGGCTATCCACATAAACAGATAGGGGTCAATTTGGAGCTCCTTCCACTTGCTTATTATATTTGAATATATTGTGGTATTTAATGCTTTGGTGGGGTCAAGGTACATTGTGTAGACAGTTTGTCCACAGAGTACACCCTGAATAACACACTCTAGAGACCTAAACCTTGTCATCACAATAAACAGAACATGCTGGAGGAATAGATTCCTGTCCCAGAGACTTCCCATACTCTGGAACAAGCTACCTATCTATGTCAAGCAGAGTCCCTCACTAGCACTCTTCAAGAAAAATCTTGATGAGTGGATAGGAAATAGGAAATTCACCCCAGGGAATCACTTCTGTGGCCCTACTCGACAGCAGCACAGGAAAATAACCTTCTTGGGTGGCGAAAGCCAGGGAACCTTGTTGGCTAGGCTTACATAGGTCCTTGGGCTGATAGCCTTGTACCTACCTATGAACCCTATCAGAGAAGTTCACAAGATGCATTAGACAGGATCTACCCTTGGCAAAACCGAACTGCTGGAGGTGAAGACTGATAAGATTTTTGATATCATAGTTAATTAGGTCAGTTATGGTATCTCCCATGGCCATTTAAGTCAGTTATGATCCGTTCCATGGCCATTTGGTGAATACTAGTCAAGAAGAAGAAAAATTGTAATGTGGAATTTGATTGCATTTGTTTTAAACATTTATTTATGGGTTGATATTCATTTTGTTAATCAGTTCATCTCGCAGGATCAAAAACAATCTGTCAGGAATTACAGAATGATGGAAAGTAATGCACTGAAGCCTTTATGACAATTCAAGTAGATTTCATATCTTTAGCTCTATACTGGAAGGAAAAATAAAGGAAAAAACTCCCTGTAAAAACAAGATTCTGATATGGCTATGAATATATATATATATATGTGCGTAATGTACCCTTACAGCAGTAGTTCATGAAAAATGTAAGTGCTCAGAGTCATAACATCAGAATAACTTATTGATTTGTTTATAGTGTTCTTATCAAAATGTCTAGGCAGGCAGCCGTCCATTTTTATTGTACAGCCAAAGAAAAGGTGTCACAACAATGAAAAAAAAGTTCTGCACAGGTTATTAGATTTATGATACTTAGAGTACAAAGAATTTAAGTATAAATGTAACAGGACATATAGGGTTGAAATATATAGCAGAGTTCACAACTGCTTATAATAAGAAGAAAATAAACAGAAGGACTGAGGACACTGAGAATACAAAGACAATTTTATATTACAATGCTGTGGACAAGCAGGTCATTTAAGAGAGTAGTGCATGGATAATGTTGATGGAGAAGGTGACAGTAAATAGTTGAGAAATACATGTTTTATTAAGAGTTTAGGATATAAACAAACATGGTGTGTTAAGTTTAGAAAGGTTGTAGTCTAATTTTAATTACTTTGCTAAGGAAAGGCATTTTACTTTGTGAACAGCAGTAACCATGAGAATATATAAATAGCAGAAACATGGAAGAAATATTCAAAGCAATAGGGAAATCATTTTGCAATAAATTAGATCTGCAAGCAGAAATTATATTATTCCACTGTGTAGGAATGACAATGTGACACAGCAGAAATCAAGAAAAATAAAGACGGAAATATTCTAATGCTAACTTGAGGAATGGATCCTAGTTACAGTAAACATATTATGTCAAATTTTGCTGAAACTGTCCTGTCAAATATCTGTTTAATGAGAGTCTGCTCACACCACAGGCTTTGATGTGAATATATACAGCACCAGCATTGTTATTCACATTTTGCAGAAGGAATGTTGAGCCTAGGTAGAGCAGCTTCAGAGAAGGGGCAAGTGACTTATTTCATTTAAAACTAATCATGTTCCCTTTCTCTAAAGCAGAATAACATTGATATTATAATATTTATGTGGCCGAGCTGTGGTACATAACGGGACTTTCCAATATAATACATTGTCTAACAGTTTTGTGGCCACTGTTTTGTTCATTAGATTCACTTATTAATGGCTTGTAGTACAGTTGCAGAGAGCCTGTTGCTGGCTGTTGTTTGAGATGTTAAACATTTGATGATTACTGGTTTCGCTGAGATTTGTGTGAGTGTTAGTTTTTGGATAGTTTTCATTTAATATGTTGGAGTGGACCTGTGGGCAATAGTAAGACTGTGTCAGGTTAGTAAGAAATGGAAGTAGTCTAGGCAGAGTAATGAACGGTTGAAAAATGGGAGGTGTACTTAATTCTAGATTATTTGAAAGACGCAACAGTTAGTGGACAGGATAGAACAGTGGAAACGTGTAGTATAAGAAAAGCTGTGGAAGCAGCATGTCTATTGTGGACAGTGTGGAATTGTTGGGCAAGGTAAAGTTAGCCTTATATATAGCAGTTTGTAAGAACAACATTGTTGTTGTGATAATTGAATTTTATACCACACATAATCCTTCATATGCTGAGGTTATAAATATTAACTTGTCTAACCCTCAAAGACCTCCAAGAAGCAATACAGGTATAAAGCACCCACAGTAACACTGTCTGCTTGTTTAGCCTACCACCTCACATAACACAAACAGTCCTAGAGTCATGGATGCTAAGCCCATAAGGCAGACATCTAGTAAATTAAACATTATAGTTAGAGGTGACTCCCTCATAAGACATACAGATGTACCTCTTAGCAGGCTGAGCAAAGAAAGAGTGATAGTTAGATGTCTATCTGGTGTCAGAATCTATTATATCATGCACACAATCAAGTCCTTGAACAAGTACTGTTATAGCTCTGTCATAATATATGCGGGTATTAATGACTCGGGACATACCTCCTTGGGCTATATGAACAGAGAGATGATGGCACTCTCAAACTATGTGCCCTAGGCAGGTATGAGCCTAGCACTGAGCAGCTTTCTACCTTTTCCATGCTGCAATATGAGCAAAACATAATTGACTTCAGTAATTGTTGTAGTTCTTGGTGTCAGTTGAAGGGGGTGCAATTTCTGTCAGTCTGGGAGGACACAATTGACAGACCACACTGCTCTCCGGGGATAGCCTGCACCTGTTATCTCTAGGCTTTTTAATATTACCAAAGACATTAACCACCCTCACAACATCTCTTTTCACAATGCCAACAAGAAATACCTACTGATATAATGAAACAACTAAAGGAAATATGAAGGTGTTACTAATCAATGCTAGGAGCCTAAAAAATAAACTTCATTCCCTACAAGCTCTTGTCACCCTGGAGGAAGCAGTGACTGTGACATGGTTTAAAATGATGGACAGTATTCTGGCTGTACAGAGCTATGATGCCTTCTACCCCTTTAGACCAGCCATTGTGCAGGCGGCAAAAAAGGTGGAGATGTCTCAGTGTTCATTAAGAACAAACTCACATCAATGCTAGTTAAGCAGAACAATGCACTAGAGTTTTTTCATTTCCATACCATCATCAGAAACGTCCCTTGCCACACACTGGGTAGCTATAAAATTCTCTCTATGACCCAAGAAAGACACAATGCCTATCTACAAGAACTAGAGTCACTCACTATTGAACACAATACCATTTATACCATTTACATGGGGGACCTAAACTGTACAGCTGTAGATTGGGAAACCTATACCACCAGTAGTGTACAAGAACAGAGATCCTGGACTTTGTCAATGCAAATGCCCTGGAACAACTAGTCAGAATACCCACTGGGGGATACCATCTTAGACCCGTCTTGACTAATATGGGAGCATCTTGTACAATCCCTTATGTATCATTGCCACCTGTTAGGCCTGACCATAAAACCTTCTCCTTCAAAATAAAGTTGAATCCAAGGACCACTTTCACACCTGGTACCTTTAAAAATTTCTCCAAAATAAGCTCTCTGCTCCTAAGAGATGAAATGGTAATCTTCAAATCCCCTCCAAACTCAGTTAACAACTGAAGATATGTGGAAACATATACCACTAAACTATAACAGCATGTAAATCGCTGCATAGATGCAGCTGTACCTGGCAGAAATAATCTAAGGCAATACAACACCCCACCAGTAGATTTAAACAGCAACAAGATTTATAATAAGTGGAAGAGATTATTGGCTAAGAGTAAGAACAGCAATAAATAGAATGAGAGAGCTCACGTTGTTAAATTAAACAAGCATCTCAAGTACTTAATTAAATCTTCTAAAGCCAAGTCTGAGGCAAAAATAGCTACTAAATCAAACGACAATCACAAGGCCTTTTTCAGTTATGTTTATAATCTCAGGAACACAGTACAACAAAATGTTGAGCTGACTGTAAGTTATATCATCTATGCTCAAACTGAAGATATAGCTAAACTAGTGGTTGATAAATTCAGCTCAGACTTTACCCCCCCCCCCCACCCTTTCAACTAGTTAAATGTATTGGCCATCCTACTGTATTCCAAAGTACCAGAATACAAAAGTGCCCACCCCTTTCAATCTATCTCTTTCTTTTAAAAATAGTGACTCTCCACTAAAACTTAACTTTTTAGACAGGTAAAACTTTAAGTTACCCACTTTCATATCTAACTCCTTTGTGCACATTGCAGTGTTTAGGATAAGCCATTTTTTTTTATCTTACCTTTAAGCATCTATTGCAAGACCACCAGTTATTTGAGAGCCCACATTCTGCCTCACAGTAGTCATCTTGGGATTAGTGCTTCTGTTTTCTCCTGTTGAGAGAAGGAGTGCAGTTACATTATTTCCTGGAGACTGCTGATCACCAGAAAGATTAATAACTGCTTTATAGGTGACAGCTTGGAATCTGTGCTTATATTCTGATCCTGGTAAGAGTAGGAGCAGAGTGCATTGATTCCTGACTCTTTCTGGTTGGAGAGTGTCTGTGCTTAATGTACCTGACTGGTCTGGTTGCTATTTGAGGCATCTACCAGAAAAAGGCTACAAGCCTACAGACCCTTGCATCATCTGGGACAAGACTGTGGATCACCAAACAGGCCGTGGCCTGCTTCTCTTCTTGGGATTGGTGCTAACATTTTGCTTCTGGTGAGAGAAGAAGCAAAGGAGTATTATATCCCTACAGAGTGAAGCTGTGCTGAGACCAGCATTAGTAGTAGCCAGGCAGTAGCCATTCATGTGACTCCCCTCTTTTCATCATTCTTGACAAGCTAATTCTTTGTTTTCAGCAAATACTGCTTGATTTTTTTCTAACTTCAGAATATCTGCCCAAATACTTCATCCTTAAATTGTCAGGGTCTATGTATTAGTTTCCCCTCAAGTGTTAGGCAGTGCTCTGTACAGACTTAGACACCTTGAGTGACATTTTTCCTTAAAAGCACAATTGAAATTTCTCTAATATCTAGTTGCACACAGGACATCTAGTTTGCAGTGACAAGCACTGTCCACATAGTTGCAAATCGGATACTCCTGACAGTGATTGATATTCTTACTCCAACAGTCTAAT
This sequence comes from Protopterus annectens, assembly GCF_019279795.1. Lineage (NCBI taxonomy): Eukaryota > Metazoa > Chordata > Ceratodontiformes > Protopteridae > Protopterus > Protopterus annectens. The sequence continues at coordinate 1,307,702,638 of NC_056737.1, read as the reverse complement.
CAATAAAAAAAGGGTCTAATGCCATGGATATGAACTTTCCTACTGTCTTCATTACTGGCTTGGTGGATATGGGCATCCTGAAACAATGTAGAAATTGCCTCATGTTTACTGACAACCAGTTAATTCTCAAGCAAACTGATATGATATGTGAGAGATGTATTTATACAACATCACTGGAGGCAAAGCTCTCACATAAAAGTACTCCTAATGTCAATAAGGTTGTCAATAGTGCACATGCTGCACCCATCATGCACAACTCAAAGCAGACATATAGACCCACATATATTAAGGCACTTACATGTAATTTTCATAAACCACAAACACCTCCTAGACAAAGTTGTTGTTTGTCTTTTCGGCTTTTCCCGGTTAGGGGTTGCCACATCGGAACTCCGGTCCGCTAATGATTGGCAGTAGATTTTTATGGTGCTGAGTTGCCAGCTTGATGCCAAACCTTCAGCGAAGGCACGCCCATTCATGCATGTCTTTCGAATGCCACTCGACCACGAGGAGGACATGCAGACTCCACACAGAAGGCACTCCAGCTGAGAATCAAACAGGAGAACCTCTTGCTGTGAGGCAACAACGCTACCGCTGCACCACCGTGGCACATAAGAAATACCCTCAGCAGCCATAAATGCACTCTTTCAAAACAACACCGACATCAACACATAGAGCTACATCTCATGGAGCCTCTACCTCTAAGCCCATAAGGCAAGTCACCACACAATCCAAAATTCTAGTAATTGGAGACTCCATTGTGGCACACACTGATATCCCTCTCACAAGACCGAGTAAGGGGAAAGTTATGGTCAGTTGCTTATCAGGGGCTAGGATCCACCACATTATGCATGCACTCAGGTCATTGGATGACAATTACCAAATGACTCAGACATAGTCTATGTGGGAGTAAATTACCTGCGATGTACCTCCCTAGACTATATGAAGAGAGACATCACAGAGATCTCGGAATGTGTGTCTCAGGCTGGTATGACCCTAGCATTGAGCAGCATTTTACCTTCTCCAAGGATAATGCCACAATATGAACAAAAGATGATTGACTTTAATAATTGGCTTAGTTTCTGGTGTCATTCTAAGGGGATGCAATATTTGTCAGCATGGAAGGAGATGGTCAACAGACCATGCTGCTTTGCCAGGGATGGTCTGCACCTCTCCCCTCTAGGCTTTTGAATATTAGCTAAAACATTGTCTTCCCCCATAGTGCCTTTTTTAGACAATGCCAAACGGAAAATACTTCCGACATAGCAAATCAAAACCAAGAAAATCAAAAGGTATTACTGCTCAGTGCTAGGAGCCTAAACAAAAAACTCCACTCCCTGGAAGCTCTCTTTACCCTAGAGAATGCTGATGTCTGTACATTACCTGAGATGTGGTTTAAAGCTGTGCAGATCACACCAGCAGTAGAGGGTTATAATGCCTTCCACACATTTAGACAAGCTACTTCACAGGCAGGGACCAAAGGTGGAGGTGTCTCTATTTACATCACAAATAAATATTCTTCAAAGCTGGTCAAACATGGCAATGCACTTGAGCTGCTCCATGTTCAAATAACCATAGGTAAAATCCAATACCACTTCCTTGCAAGCTATAGGTCCCCCTTGATGACCCAGGAAACCCATACCATGCATTTAAACTTATTAGAAACACTAACCATCCAACCCAATACCATATTCATGGGTGCCTTTAATTACCCCACTATTAACTGGGAATCCTACACAACATCAAATGTACATTCACAGAGATTCCTAAATTTTGTAAACACAAACTCCATGGACCAGATAGTCAATACACCAACCATGGGTGCAACCATACAGGATCTGGTTCTCAATGATATGGGAGAGTGCTGCACACCTCTACTATAATGCCTTCCCTGCTAAGGTCAGACCACAAAATTGTCTCCATTGAAGTAAAAATAAAACCTGGACCCCAAGCAAACCGGGAATATTCAAAACTATTCTGAGGCTAACCTCCTGCTATAAAGTGAGAACCTGGCAAAATTTGAAGCCTTCTCCTCACTTTAAGTGCCAGATTGATGGTTTTTTAACCAAGGCAATGGATGAAGGTATTATCACTCAAGAAGTGAAAGAGCAGTTATTGGTTGGGTCACCGAAAAAACAGTATTTATATCTGTTACCAAAGATTCACAAACATGCCACCAAACCACCTGGGCGACCAATAGTCTCTGGACATGGGTCCCTTACGGAACCACTTTCAGAATATTTGACTCTTTATTTAAAACCATTATTGAGTCAAATTAGAGCCAGGATCCAGGACACCACCCAATTCTTGGACATCATCAACAACTCCCAACTTCATCTCATTGGTTATTATGTACCCTGGACATCACCTCTCTTTACACCAACATTCCCCATTGGGCGGGTTTACAAGCGTTGGATTATTGGTTGGCTAGATCAGGTTTATATCCATCTGGATTTAACACCTTTCTTGTATGCCTTACAGAATATGTGTTGTCTAGCAATGTTTTCTATTTTCAGAATCTTTGTTATTGGCAGAAGCAGGGTACTGCTATGGGTGCGTCTTTTGCACCCATATATGCAGATCTGTTTATGGCATACATTGAAGAGATCATAATTTATGATGTGACACACAATATATACATGTGTGAGATGGATATATGGCGTCGGTATTTGGATGACTGTTGGTTGGTGTGGAAAGCTGATGAACAATATCTCTTGGAATTTCTTGAATATCTAAATAACAACATATGGGGAATTGAATTTAAATTGACTTATCATAAGTCAAGGATAGTATTTCTAGATGTAGAAATCACTAGGAATCAAGATCATACTCTATCCTCCAGGATGTTTAGGAAATTCCCTGAATTCAATTCAATATTACATGCTACCAGCTTCCACCCACAACATGTCATCCACAACATACCGAAATCTCAGTTTCTTAGAGCCAGGAGAATCTGTTCTAGCCACGAATCCTTCATGGAGGCCCAAGATGATTTGACTTGTAGATTTATTAAGAGGGGTTATCGTCCAGGTTCGATACATGTTGCCAAAAGATTTGTGTCCAGCCTAAATAGGGATGATCTATTAACATATAAAGACAAAAACAATTGTCAGCAGTCGCAACCCATACGTTTGGTAACTACATACGGACGTAACACACAAGGTTTCAAAAACATTATACAGAGACATTGGAACATTCTTAAAGCTGATCTAAAACTTTGTTCTATGTTGCCAGACCATTGTTCTTTTTCATTCAAAAGGGGACAAACCATTGGTTCAAAATTGAGCCATTACAAGAGAGTGTGCGATGGTTTTTCTGAACTAACTCAGCGGTCCATTTCAGGGAAACCTATTGTTGGATGCATTCCCTGCGGGCATTGTTCATTTTGTATTCGTGTTTCACGTACTCATGAATTCACTAGTAAAAATACCTCACAAGTTTTTGATATAAAGTTTTGGGCCAATTGTAATACTGAGTGGGTCATCTATTTGGTGACCTGCACTTGCTCTGCTTTTTATGTTGGAAAGACTTCTCGAGCTTTCCGTCTCAGAATTTGTGAGCATTTGAGTGACATCAAAAAGAAACGTACTAGCAATGCCTTATACAAACATTGTTTGCAACATTTATCTGCTTCATTCAAATTTGTGGTCATTGATTGTATTAGAGGGAAATGTAATGACAAACAGTTCTGGCAGGAATTACTTAGCTCCAAGGAGAAAAAATGGATTATTAAACTAGGAGCTCTGTTTGCACCTGGTCTTAATGACCAATTGTGAATTCTGTGCTTGGATTGGATCATGGGTTGGACCAATCCATATATATATGTGTGTACTGTGATATTCTGTTTTTCCATTTTGTATTTCACTGAAGAAGGCTCAGTGGAGCCGAAACCAGTTTGAATTAATATCTTTGGAATGTACTCCTTTTTGTAGTATTATAGCAGTTTTTCAGTAGGGGAAATTTTACTTTTCCCTCTGACTAATAAATGTAATTTTTTGATTTGGGCATCACCAACACTTGCTGGCTCTTTTGTTTGACTGTTGTTTACCTGTTCTGCCGTGCAAGGGTTCTACGGGCACCTGCCGCCTTGTTTGAAAATTTGAAGCCCCTATAAACCCTGAGAACAGTTCTGCCTATGCAGAACTGTTCACAGAAATCCTGTACAAACATGTTTATAGCTGCATAGAGGCAGCTGTACCCACCAGGAAGAAGTACAAAACTAACTCAAAAAACAAGCCACCTTGGTGGGATCATAAAATCAATTGGATGTATAACAGGAGGACGAAAATCATGGAAAAATTAGGAGGTGCAGCACCCAGCAGGATAAAAGCACTCTCATTAAACTAAACAAACAACTCAGAGGACAAATAAAGTCTACCAAAGCCAAATTTGAGATAAGTTTAGCCTCCCAGGCCAAGGACAACCACAAAGCATTCTTTAGCTATGTCTGCAACCTTAAAGGCAATACACAATTGTGTGCAAAGCTCATTGTAAATGGAGCCACCTATACTGAGCCAGAAGATATAGCAAACCTCCTGGCTGATAAATTCAGCTCCAACTTTACTCCTCTCTCCCCCTAAAACTTCCCTCAGGAAATATCATCAAATATAACTCCCCCAACAATCACTAGGGAACAGATCCTTAATGTTTTCTCTAAGACCAAGAACACTGCATCAATTGGCCCAGACAATATCCCAGGATGCCTTGTAAATAGCATGAAACATGACCTATCAGGGCCTCTGTAATTACTATTTAACTGTAGCCTCCAAACAGGCTTCATGCTTCATGAATTAAGAAAGGCAACAGTCATCCCTCTGCACAAAGGTGGGCCATCTACAGACCCTGTAAACTACAGACCCATAAGTCTTACTAGTCTTATATGCAAAGCCATGGAGAGAATTATCATGGAGATGATCAATAGAGATATAGTAAACGTCCAGACACTGGACCCAACCCAGTTTAATTTTGTCAAGGGCAGATCATGCCTACTCAACATGGTGGACTTCTTTGAGAAGGTCACCAAAGCAATTGATGAGGGCAAAATCATTCACACTGCCTACCTTGACCTGGCCAAGGCATTTGACACAATACCCCACTCAGGCATTGTTGACAAACTCAAGGGGTTAGGTACAAACCAGTATGTCACCCGGTGGATAGCCAACTGGCTCACAGCCAGAAACCAGGAAGTTGGAATCAGGGAGTCCACCTCTACAAAGAGGCTAGTCACAAGTGGATTCCCTCAGGGATCAGTCCATGGACCGCTCCGTTTTGGTATTTACTTCTCAAAAGTCAAGGCCAATGTCAATGGTCTCTGACTGACTAAATTTGCAAGTGATTGCAAATTAGGAGCTGTCTTGAATCTCACACTGACACAAATGTTCTCCAAGAGCAGCTGACATGGACAAACAACTGGTGTCAGAGTCATGGACTAAAATTAAATGCCAAGAAATACATAATAGTATCCTTTGGGAAGTCATCCATCCCTGGTAACTATCATTTTGACAACACACCCCTTAGAAGTGACCCAGTAGTCAGGGACTTAGGGACACACATAGATATTAATCTAGCCTTTGATCATAACATGTCTACAGTGGTGAGGAAATCATTCTATGTTGCACAACTTATAAACAAAGGTATGGCAACTATGTCCAATGAAGTCATTGTTCCACTGTATCCGGCATTCATCAGACCTCTCATTGAGTACAATGCCCCCTTTGGTATGTTCCTAACCAGGCATATCCAACAACTGAACATCCACAGAGGTTCCTTACTAAAAAGAATATAGGGTGTAAGTAATATGTCCTATGCAGACCGCCTCAAGGCCCTATTCCTGCATTCTAACTCCTACAATATTTTGAGGGGAGATCTATGCCTGGCATACAGGGCATTGTCAGACCCCACTCTGTTGGACCGTCTGCATATCCACAAAAAATAGTACCAGAATTATCCATTCTTAAGACTTAAACCTTGCCTGTGATATAAATAGGACCTGCTAGAGAGATAGGTGTGTATCCTAGAGACTACCCCATCTATGGAACATGCTCCCCATTCATGTGAGCAGAGTTCCTCCTTAATCCAATTCAAGTGCAACTTGGATAATTGGACGGGAAACTGGAAATTCATCCCTGGTTTGGCACCTGTGTCTCTGATGCAAACAGGTAACCTGTAAATAGTTCATCTCCTAGACCCATGCTTACCCTTATCAAGGGTATCAGAACTTGTCAGAGATTTGGGATGCATGGCTAGGCTTAAAAAGGCCCTTGTGGTCATTGACCTAATAAATACCTATTAACCTATAAATACTGTGTAAATGGGCCTGATAATGTCCTAGGACGCAACTTGAATAGCATGAAGCACAATTTGGAAACACCATTAACAATACTGTTCGACATTATTTTCTATATGCATTTTATACCAAGTGAAGGAAGAAAAGCACAGCAGTTATTCCTCTGCATAACGGAGGACCTTCCACAGACCCAAACATCTGTCCAGCCTCATATGTAAAGCCATGGAAAGAATTATCATGGAGTTAATCAATAAGAATATAGGAAACCTCCAAACACTAGACCAATTGCAATTTGTATTTGTCAAAGACAGGTCATGCTTACTCAACCTGGTGAATATTTTTGAAAAGGTCAGCAAAGCAATGGACCAAGGTAAAATGGTAAATACCACCAAACTTGACCTGGCCAAGGCTTTTACACAATCTCCGACTCAGGATAGTAGAAAAGCTTATTAAACTAGGATTAAACCCCTTTGACAGACACTGTATGCCAAGTGGCTGATAGCTAGGATGTAGAGAAGCAAACTAGGGGACTCTCCTTCCACAAAAAGGCCTGTCACCAATGGAGTCCTCCAGGGTTTGGTGCTGGGTCCTCTTCTGCTCAGCACCCACTTCTCAGAAGTAAAAGCTAATATCAAAGGTCTCTAACAAAGTTTGAAGATGATTGCAAGTTAAGTGTAGTGATTGAATCCCCAAACGATTTGGCCATCTTGCAGGAAAGTTTTTCCAAAACAAATAACTGGTGCCAGACTCATAGACTAAAGCTAAATGCCAACAAATGCATTATCTCCTTTCGAAAGTTATCTCCCCTGAGGAACTGCCATATTGACAATACTCCCCCAAGAGTTGAAGCAGTATTTTAGGATTTGGGAACTTATGTGGACAGTGATGTAACTTTTGACCAGATTGTGTCCATTATGGTAAGGAAGTTATTTTATATTGTGTAGCTTATAAACAATGGTATTGTTTATAGATAACAAAGACGCTAAGAAAGAAGTTGCAATAGCAAAGAATTGGGCATCACAGGCACTCTACCAACTTCTGGAAAGTAACTCAGTAAATGACACAAAGAAACTATATCAGGTTGCAAGGCAAATACAGAAAGATAAAGATAGACAGACACCCTTCATAAGGGATGTCAGCAACAACCTACTCACAGGTCTACAGGACATCAAAGGCAGGTGGAAGGAGTATTTCCAGCAGCTTCTGAATGAACAAAACCCCACAGAGGCTGTACTGCCCCACAAACAACCTACAATGAGAGAAGAAGAGGAGCACACCCTAGAAAAAGTAAGAACAGCACTAAGGAAAATGAAGTCATGGAAAGAGCAGGCTCAGATGAGGTCACAGCAGATATGATAAAGATGCTGGGTGAGGTAGGGGAGAAATGGGTCCTGAGGGTACTAACAGCAGTGTGGAGAGAAAGGCATTTCCCAGATGACTGGAGAATAAGCATACTCGTGCCAGTGTACAAGACCAATGGGGACATCCACAACTGTGGGCAGTACAGAGGCATCAAACTCCTATTACATTGCATAAAATTTCTGGAGAGGGTGATTGATAAACTGATAAGCAGAGTAGTAGAAAGTAAGATGGAAGATGAGCAGCTCGGATTGAGATCACAATGCAGTACAATTGACCCGATGTTTGCAGTGAGACAGATACTTGAGAAGAAGCTGGAGTTGAGGAAAGAGTCCAACTTGGCATTCCTAAACTTGGAGAAAGCATATGACAAGGTCCCAAAAAAACTGATTTGGACAGTACTGCAGTGGCTTGAAGTCCTAGAAACATTGGTAGAATTAGTGCAGGCTATGTACAAGAACCCAATGACTCAAGTACAAACAGTGTTCGGCCTCACAGAGGGGTTCCTAGTGGGAGTGGGTGTACACCAGGGTTAAGCTCTGAGCCTACTGCTGTTCATACTGGTGATGGACTACATTAGCAAACAGGTCAAAGGGGACAGATCAACAAAGTTGCTGTATGCAGACAATTTGTCAATAGAGCAGACTCTAAACTAGAACTTCAGCAAAGGATAGGAGAATGGAATGCAAAACTGAAGGCACATGGATTGAAACTAAGCACAGATAAGACAGTGGTAATGGCAGCAAATTGGGGAAATCAGAAGAAGATGAGACTAGAGATAGAAGGGAAGATAGTGGAACAGGTAAACAGCTTCAAGTATCTGGGAGTGATGGTTGAGGAGAAGGGAAATTTGAATGAAGAGGTCAAAGCTAGAATCAGAGGGGGTGCAGCCAGCTGGCATAGAGTGTCAGGTGTAGTCTATGACAGAAGAATGCCAAAGAAGCTGAAAAGTAAGATCTACAAGAGAGTGGTGTGACCAGTACTACTGTCTGGTACAGAAACCTGGGCAGTAAAGGCAGAACAGTTGAAGTAGCTAGAGGTGTTGGAAATGAAGTGCCTGACAAAGGTGGTAAGATGCACACTGTGGGACAGATGAAGAAATGAGGACATAAGAGTAGAGGCCAAAATAGCTCTGTAGCTCTGATTGCAGAAAAGATAAAAGAGAACAGATTATGGTGGTTTGGGCACAAGTGCAGAAAAGCAGAAGACAATCTGGTGAGGAAGATTTGGGACAGACAGGAAGAAGGTAAAAGGAAGCAAGGACATACAGCAAATAGGTGGATGGATTGTGGGAAAGAAGATCTGCGACAGTCAGGCATGAGTGTTGAAGAAGGCAGGAGTGTGGCACTGAAAAGAGAGAGTTGGTGAGAGATAACATGATACCCCGACCCCATGTAGAGAAAATGTGAAAAAGGAGGCTGATGATCATGATGATTGCTTCTAGAACCAGGGATGCCATTGCCTCCTTTACTCAGTCCTCATTGGGCTATCCATTGAGTATAACGCTCCTTTTGGCATGTATCTGTCCAGGCAAATACAACAGTTGGAACGCCTGCAGAGATACCTTAAAAAATTATGCAAGGCCTAAACAATATGTCCTACATGGACAACCTCAAAGCCCTATCATTGTATTTGGTCACTTACAGATTGCTAAGAGTTGATCTGTGTCTAATATACAAAGCAACCTTCCACCCATTACTGATGGACTTACTTCACATCTGCAAGTCAAATGGTATCAGAAATACTCAATTCACAGACCATAACCTCTTCTGCAACATTAACATTAACATATTTGGAGTCTGTCTTGAATCTTCAGGCCACAGACAGGAACGCTCTTGTGACATAAAAAGGCAAGAACTGATCATCAGCTTATTACAAGATTGCCTAATTTCCATATAGGACAGATGTTGCAGGAACATTTTCATCTGGTGGGACATGCTAAAGGTAATGAAAATGGTAATTTGAAAGAATTTATGAAAAAACACCTTATGGAAGCATTTCTTCTGCAGCCAGCTCTCCCAATAACCATTGAAAGGGTCCATCCATCTGTTACTCTGCAACGAGACTCATACCATCAATCCACTGAGACACGTAATATTTCATCTCCTCAATGAATGTGACAAGTGCCGGATACTGAATATTGCTAAGGAATGGCACCCTCTTATTCTTATTGTCCAAAAGGTCACTTTATATCAAGATTTCACCTGCAAGACCACTCAAACTTGAAGGGCTTTCTCTTTGGTACGTAAACTGTTTTCAAAATGGTCTTGCATCCTATATGAAATACCCTACTATTTTATCTATGGAATAGAAAAATTAAACTACATTTTTTACCATTCCTGACTCAGCCATGGCATTCTTACAATCTGTTTTAAACACTAACTCTGATGGTAATGAGGTGCATACTTCCCATGAGCAACAGGGATTGCTTATGGAGCATTCATCCAATTCCCCTGAAGACATGAAGGAAAATACAGGCTCTGGGAAGTTTGTAGCTGTTTCCAGTGATATAGGAGAGTTAGAAGGTTCTGGACCCACAGGGGCCCTCTTTGTATGCAAGTCCTCTGAGCAGCCCTGCTCAACAAAGGAAGCAATCATCTAAGCAATTGTTGCTTGAGCTGATAGTCTCAAAAAATGCAAGCTCTCTGCCTTCATACCTTGCGAGTAACCTGAAACCTCCATTTATGAATACTAAATTCCATTGGATACTACACCTAAAACTCTCACATTTTCTTTGGGTACTCATTCCAGCCTTGATAAGTGCGCTAAACCAAATAACTCGGTATTTAAATCTGTATATTGCAAAAACAAGGGAGTTACATAATTATCAGGCTATGATGTGAGCTAGTTATTTATTGCCAAATGCCTTTCTATGGCTCATTACTATTCCAGCTCAACATCTTGTGTTTTGATTGTTATGATTGTTAATATAATATTATTATTTCTTTATTCTATGGTAATTTTCATGAGAACTAGAAATTAACTATTCAACTGTTTCTTTAAGACCTAAGTACAATTATTTTTCTTATCAGTTGAGCACACTTTGGTCTCATTTTTACTTGCTAAATTACTTTTATTTTCTTTTATTTCTTAAACTTTTATACTGATTGTTACTGTTGATGTTTTTGTTAATGTGTTTGCTTGTTATTCATTAAATGTCTGTGGTTTATCTTCTACTTTGAAGCATAAAAAACATTAAAAACTGGTTAAAGCAGACAAAATGTGATCTTTTCTTTGAGAGAAAATGCAAGATAGCTAAAAGCCATTTTATGATTTCATCATCATTCTGGAGTGGGGGATTTATTTACAGTCTTAATTCGAAATTAGAAATTGGCTTTCTGCTTGGAATTATGTCTCTCATACTGGAAGCTACAACACAAATTGACTGACAAAAAAGGAAACTGGGTTACCAGTTTGTTCTCCTCCCCTAAAGGTGGATGAACGTCAGGTTTTGTCTATGGACCCAGTTGTGATAACCCCTCCTTTTCTGCAGATTTATTCAGTAAGGTGGAGACCTGTGGGGAAGTGTGATTTTAAAGTGTTACTAGACTGAATTAGAGACAGAGCCAATACAAAAGCTTATAAAAGAAGTTTGTGATCACCTGTCTTTAGTAGATATATGGAAGTTACTAAACCCTCTTGCCACACGTTACACTTTTTACTCCCCTCATGGTCTGCTTTAGCTTTCCTTTTATATAGTTTGATTTTCCATGTTCACTAACCTGGTTCAGAATTCTTAGCATCTCTTTGTAGTTCTTCTACCTGTGCATTGCCTCTCTCAAAAAATGTAGTATAGAAATCCTTATAGATATCTCTGCTGCTGGCACACTATATGACAGACATGACTAAAGATATCAGTACACATATTCCTCACAAAAATCTTCCAAATAACAACACTTGTCTGTTCAAAAAGACTGAAATAATTAATCAAATGAAACTGTCAAATAAAATGTGAGCCAAATGATCAATAAACTGCTCCAAAAGCAGAAAAAATGATAAGTTACTTACTGTTTGAAAAAGAAAATCTGAAGATGGTACAGGGTAATGTAAACAGTATGTGGGTTGGACACCAGTTAGAATAACTTCTTGTGTAAGTTATGTAGTATCTCATAAGAGAGGGTAAAAGGTTCACCCAAACAAACCATTCAATAAAAATTGCAAGAAAGACCCTGCCTAGTTACAATCTTTACTGTGTAAAATCTTAAATCTCCTGTAGGGGAAGGCCCATGTGATATATGTGAATAACCCCTTAAAGACACAACAGTGTTTTAGCTCCATGGCATCTGAATACCCATGACTTTTAAAGTCTTTATGGGTACAGTGAAACCAAAATTGCCAACCCCCTCTAGCTATACACATGCATGTTTCAGGCTTCATTGCCATGATTAGGGCAGCATATATTGTATTGTTTGGCTAGACTCTAAAACACAGAGATGAAAATCAAGCTTAATATCCATAAACATTCGGGTGCATGCAAAATACCCAAAATGACATCCAAACCAAAGGGTAAAAAGGTCACACAGACAAACCATTCAGTAAAAACCTGCAGGAAAGAACCAGCCAAGATAGAATCTTCACCGTGTATTACCTTAAACCTCCTCTAGTGAAGGCTCATTGGATGCATGCAAATGACTGCCGTCGACGTAACTGTTTCAGCTACATGGCTTCTGAATGGCCATGAATTTTTACTTATTACTCTTTAAAATCTTTATAGCTTGTGAGTTAGACAATTTTGGTCTGAATGTACCCATAAAGACATAATTATGTAAAATGTATACATTTACTATTCAGACACGCACGCACACACACACACACACACACACACACACACACACACACATATATATATATATATATATATATATATATATATACATATATATATTTTTTTTTTAGACAGATAGATAGATGTGTCAACCCATCAACAAACAGGCCTCTACTACAGTCACAGTGATACTCACCCATTAACAACACAGACTCATAGAAACATGCAAACAGACACAGACATTTCCAGATTCCGTACCTAACCTCCCTAGTATGACCACCCAGGTAGTTACACACACACACAGTCACATTCAAGCAGCATCAAAAACCCACTTCTATGTTCAGCCATCAAATTAAAATATCATTGAATGGCTAATAATTAAACACCAAACGGGAAAATTACTGGACAAGCTTATCTCCAAAAATAATAATATTGAATGGCTACAGTTGTTCAACATCACGAATGGCCTTCATGAAAACACCTTATCAACCAAGGTGGGGGGCTGCCCCACCCCCCCCATAACTATATACACCAACTCCAAGATTGCACTAGAGTGGGGAATAGGGCACATTTCTAAAAGGGTTTGCTTAGCTTACCTTACACATTGTGCTACTTCCTGGCTGTTAGCCAACCCCACCTCATGTCTTTGTTTAACTTACCTGTACTATGAGTACACCCATAGCAGTGAATGGGTGACTACCATTAATATGTGCAAGTCACTTTTCCTCTAGCAGTGAAATTTTAGGCAGCCAAGCAAATCTGTGCCACATAAATTAGAGTCCCGGGTATTTCCATGGGACAGCATGTTCCACTCTTTTAGTCTGTTACATTATCATGCAACTCTTCCTGCAAGTCCACTGTCTGCACTGAGGCTACTGCAAGCTGAAAAAATTAACAATATAGTCTAAGAATCTGAAAGGTTTACAGCAAGGGGGGAGCACCCTGTTAAGGCTTCATCTCAAGGTAAGCCTTTTTGAATACCAGCCATTGTTTTCTTTGTTTTAATTGCAGTTTCACATGTAGGCCTAAACAACTCAATATAAACCTTTGCCAAACTAGAACAGAAATGTACATGTCCTATATGAATTAAATCATTCTGCAAGACCTGGAGGAAATATGTTTACTCTCATATGACATCCACAGTATATTTTGAAAATTCATCAGAAGAAAGTGGAATTATATTAACAAAATTATATTTTTCTGAACAGCTTGGACTTCATGGCTGTTTTCTGTATATGTGAATGCATGCATTCACAAACATGCACAGACACACACATATCCATAAATTATTCAAATGGTCATTAGGGAATCAGAGATTGGTATATTATGTACATGCTATGATCTTACAGTAACATTTTGTTAGGCACATATGACTGTGTTTGGCAATATATAGTCTCTGTACTGCTGTATTTACCATAAACTGGTGGCTCTTCTATAGTTTGAAGGTAACAGCGAAAGTAATACCATTCATTAATGGATTAAATAATTAAACTGTTCCAATCCGAAGCACTCACGACAAGAGCTGGAAAAGGGCCATAGGTAAGAAGATTTATATAATAATAAAAAAATCAGCCAGATCATGACAAATATTAAAATGACAAATTGCCCACTTTTTTTGAATGCAGCTCAGAGGCACTAAAGTCCCTCACAGCTGTATGTCAAAAAACTTTGCCCCAAATCTCCTCCTTGATCTTCTGCTCCAACCTCCCTAACACCTGTCTTGCTTACCCTTGTGGACTGGGAACCCAATTAGTAGGAAGAAATATGAGATTTAAGTATGGAAAGCTGACACAGAAAAGATCAGAGTGACCCAAAAGGACATCATCCTTTCAACCACAAAGGACTTTTTTCACATGATACACACTGTCCCAACCTATAACCAGCATGCAATTATGCCAATGCAAAATGTGTCCATTCCTGAAATGTCAGAGTGTTCCCATACTTATTAATACATAAGTAGAGTCCCTGGGGCCCAGCAAGGACTGTAACTTCAAGCAAAAAAATACCCCCCCATGATAAGTGAGCTGGCAAAATACCACTCAAGTCCTTATCCCCCAGCTGGCTCCTCATGGATCAGCCTGTTAACTGAATGTTGATTGCCTGGGCTCTACAAAACTGAATTCAAGGTATAAACACTTAAGACTTTCAGAGTGAGGTGGAGAGTAAAGAAAATACCATTACAAAACCTATATGATAAGAAATGTATGTCATTAATCAGCACCTCCAAGTGATTCTGAGTCATTTTCTTAATGGTTTGAATGTTTTCTGCTACCCAAAGAGTGGCGTACAGCAACAGTGGTCCCTCTCCACAAAGGTGGTGTCTCAACGGATCCTGGAAACTATCGCCCCATAAGCCTGACTAGCTTGGTCTGCAAAGCTATGGAAAGGATCATCATGGACCTCATAAATAAAGATATTGGGGACCTAAAGACACTGGATCCTACCCAGTTTGGCTTTGTTAAGAGCAGATCCTGCCTCTTAAACCTGGTCAATTTCTTTGAAACAGTCACCAAGGCCATTGACGAGGGGAAGGTGGTCCACACAGCCTACCTGGACCTCGCAAAAGCCTTTGATACAATACCCCACTCGGGCATTATAGATAAGCTCACCAGCTTAACTATAAACCCCTATGTCACTAGATGGGTTGCAAACTGGCTCAAGGACAGAACCCACGTGGTTAGAATTGCTGGAGCCATGTCAGACTCCAAACCAGTTACAAGTGGCGTCCCACAAGGCTCAGTCCTGGGACCTCTCTTGTTCGGTATATATTTCTCGGCAGTACAGGCCAACCTCGGAAGGACTGTGGCTGACCAAGTTCGCAGATGACTGCAAACTGGGCGCCATAATCAACTCTCCAGCCGACACAAGCATCCTCCAAAAGGACCTCATAGAAACAGACAACTGGTGCCAGAGCCATGGCCTCAAGCTAAACGCCAAAAAGTGCATAGTCATCCCCTTTGGCAAAAACAAAGTGCCCACAAATTACCACATAGGTGGTAATCCATTAAGTACAGAAGAAGTCATTAGGGACCTGGGGACCCAAGTTGATAGCAATCTCTCATTTGACAACCATGTAGCCAAAGTGGTTAGAAAAACATTTTATATAGCCCACCTAATCATGAAGGGATTCACATCTAGATAGGTCATCGTGCCTCTTTACTCATCCCTCATCAGGCCCATAATTGAGTACAATGCCCCTTTTGGGATGTACCTTACCAGACACCTGCAGCAACTGGAAAGACCCCAAAAGTACCTCACCAAGAGGATCAAAGGGCTCAAACAGATGCCATATGCTGCCTGGTTAAAGAAACTCCAGCTCTACTCAGTGGCATACCGCCTGCTCAGAGGCGATCTGTGCCTGACGTATAAAGCCATGTCCAACCCGGAATTAATGGACATGCTGCACCTCAGAAAATCCAAATCCCATCGAGCTACGCGCTCGAGAGACTTGAACCTCAGCACTGAAATAAATAGGACATGCTGGAGGGACAGATTCATAATCCAGAGGCTCCCTTCACTCTGGAATAAAATCCCAGTCCAGGTTAGGCAGAGTCCCACATTGACTCTCTTCAAGAGGAATCTTGATGAGTGGATGGGAGATCGTAGGTTTACCCTGACTATCACATCTGTGTCACTGTTAGACAGAGGCACAGTATACTAACCTCAAAAAAAGGCATAGCAAAATTAATTTAAAATGGGTGGCGAAAGCCAAACACACTCTGGCTAGGCTTATAAATGCCCTAGGGCAGATAGCCTAGTATGAACCTATGAACCTATGAACCTATGTAAAGCAACTGATAGATTATTCGACAGAGATAGCATCAGGGGGTTGAAGGTGCTGTCTTCCATGAAAAGCCTTGATTTATGGTGTCACAGTAGTATTAGATGACCCCAATACATTTTGCCAGCCTACAATTTAGGGAAATGACACAACATCACAGATTATCCCCACTGAGAGGAATGTAATGATAGAGCATACTAAACAAAGGCTATCCTCTTCCCTTAAAACTAAACAACAGTCATTATTTTGTATTGCTATAATTTATGTGAAGCATGTTTTGCTTGATATACGTTAGGTTGGTAATTAGAGATCAAAAGTTTTTAAAGGTTTGGCACCTGAAAGTCAGTGGTCATTGACAACACACTCTATCATATCAAATGTATGGCTTAGCACTAAGGACACCACTGATTGTAGGATGTATGTTAAACTGTATGTGAAATACTGAGTACTATTCAGAATTCTTTTGTGACTGCTTATTAGTTATTTACTGAACACCCCCCCCCCCTTTCATCACTACTCTATTAGTCATTATTTAGTCTGCTTTGATGTATTTATAACCAAATTAATGGCGATAGAATGGTCTTCATTGTCACTGTTTCCAGGAAAGTATTAGGGAAGTTCTTTATAGATGTTTGGATTACTCATTTTTTTGATAATCAGTCTGCATTGTGAAAGTATGGTAAATAAACATTTCTGCAAACTAACAGAAAATATATAAATATAATGAATATATAATGAAAGATATAGTAACTATAACATCATAAAGTTGAATACATAACAACTTTAATAAGTGTCAGTAGCAAAGACAGCAATATTTATATATATATATGATGGGCGGCGCAGTGGTGCAACAGTTAATGCTGTCGCCTCACAGCAAGAGGTTCTCCGGTTCGATTCTCAGCTGGGGTTCCTTCTGTGTGGAGTTTGCATGTTCTCCCTGTGTTTGCGTGGGTTTCCTCCGGGTACTCCGGTTTCCTCCCACATTCTAAAGACATGCTTCTGGAGCATTTCTCCCCGGGCCTCCGCTGAAAACTGGATCTGTGGAACTTAGTCAGACTTTCCCGGTCAACAAATGTTAAATAAATAATAAAAATAATATATGCATATATATATATATATATATATATATATATATATATATATATATATATATATATATATATATATAGGTCTACTTTGAAACATCTAAAACCCATAACATCGAATTTCATAACATCTAACACTACAAATCACAAGAAAATAACATCCCCTCCACATATAACGACACCAAACTACCAAACACACTTTTTATAACGTTTCTGCTCCCCACACCCCCCGTAAATTAAATATACCAATTCCAAGATTGCACTACAGTGGGAAAAAGTAAATTTCCTAACCTCACTGTATCAAGCCCCCCTGCAGACACATAGTAAAAAGTGTGTTTGGTAGTTTGATGTCATTATACGTCATTAAATGTAGAGGGAATGTTATTTTCATGTGATTTGTACTGTTAGATGTTATGAAATTCAGTATTATGGGCTTTAGATGTTTTGGGTTTAAATGTTCTGGTCTCAATGTTATGAAATTAAATGTTATGGGTTTTAGATGTTTTGAAGGGGACCTATATATATATATATATATATATATATATATATATATATATATATATATATATATATATATATATATATGGGTCTACTTCAGAATGTCGACTGTTCAGAATGCTGACGTTCATATGGCCGACACTATATGATCGATATTCTGAAAGACCGACATCCTGAAATAGCACCAGTTACCTACCTGTAAACACAGTAAAACTGTGTTATGCAGGGAGGCAAGCCCCCCTGCACCCCCACAGCCCCTGATACTTAAATATTCTCATTCCGAGATCACACTACAGTGCAGGAAAGGGGAATCTCCCAGTTCCGCACTGTAGCAGGATCTCTGCTATGATTTGTTGGCCTTTCAAATGTTCGTTTATATGGTGTCAGCCATATGAGTTTCGAACATTTGAAAGTTCAAACAAATGAAGGGACCACACCCACATCTATCTTCATATTCTGATCCATTTGTACCTAATTTCTTTTTCTTACTTTTCCTTAATGAGAAGATGCGGCAAAAGTTTTATTCTGCTCTCCAGTAAGAAAACATGTTATACTACCTCTTTCCGTTTTTTTTTTTTATCCTCTTTATCAAGCTTGAGGCAGATCATTTATTATGCATGTATTTAGCATTTGCTTTATGGGTATGGTTGGCCTGGGTCATGGCTAAAATGATTTTTGGACAAGCTCATCTACCCTGTTAAACAAACAAACAAAAAAACAGACAAATGAGCAGGCAGACATATAAATGCTATGGTAAAAATTATATGCCTCAGTTTTACTTATGTCTGCTTTTCTCTCTTTCTTGCTTTTTCTCAGCTTCTCACATATAAATTAGCATTGATGTTCAAAGTAAATTGAAAATAGCATACATAAAATAAAAAGGAGAAAATCATGGCTTGTGCAGGTGCAATAATTAATGGAACAGAAATGCTTCAACCAAATGACAGCCATTGAGAATGTATGATTAAAAACAGGAAAAATACAGCACTTATTCCAAATAAAGAGTCAACTATCAGAACTAAATTAAATTAACCTCAATCAGATATCTTGAGTGCAATGCCAGTATTTCTTATCTAATAGAAAAGCTGTCCTGCAACCATTCATGTTCTACTACGAAATGCTAGCCTGCCTCCTGAAAGCTGACATTCCAAAACAATGAAAAAAATGCCCAAAATTCAAAAAGGTGAAAAACTCATCTTTTTCTTGTTTTTTATAGACAGGCAGACCCCTTGCACTCTTTGATGGGGAGGGGGGTGGGTAAGCAACCCACATATCCCCACCTTATAAATACCAACTCTATGGCTGTACAAACTCAAACAAGGGAGAACTTCCTAAAGAAGTGAATCATTGCCAGAAACAATTAGAAACTGAACCAGCAATGAATTCCTATGGGGGAAAGTGTTCAGCAATATACTGTTGTTTTTTTTTGGACTACTGACACTTGAGCAATTCCCCCTGAGCATGTGTAGGGAAACAGTATGTCCATTTCCTGCAATAAATCATCTGTGTCATTCAGTACCGAAATTCAATTTACATCAGAGAATGAATGTTTGTTTACTAGTGCCATAAGTGGTGCACACTATACCTTGGGGCTGCCATTAACTATATTATAATATAGTTTGTTTTGCTTTTATAAATCTCTCATTTTACAAATCAAATAAAGTTGAACTATCCACTGTTATGAAGACAAATGATGATACAGAAACATGAATATGCAAACAACTAAAATTTGCAATGCCGTGAAGCAAATGGAAATTCTTTTTATCCAGAATACCCAAAACAAAATACATATTTAACAGTGTTTCATTTCTGCAAACCTTTCAATGACTACTTGCTGTGGTTTTAGGTTTAAAGGTTACAATGTGCCATAGAAGAGCAAACATAAAAAAACAAAATTTCCATAAAAACTGGAAGCAATGCAGATGCACGTTGTAACCATTAAACAAAAAACATAACAAGTTGAAAGTTTACAATGTGCTGTAGAATTGCAAACATAAAAAAATTCTGTAAAAATTGAAAGTAATGCAAAAGCACTAAAGGTAATGGTGCTTCCAGTTTTTGTGGATGTTTCAAACAAATTCATGTATCTGACATTTTTGAAACAAGTCACTCTCTTTGCTTTCCTGTATCTGGGCCATTGCCAGAATGATGATAATTAATACGATCGTATTGTCTGGGAGATATCAAATAGTGACAATGAATATTCCATAGGTAAAGCTAACATATTATAACTAGCACAACTAGTCTAAACTGGCAGATATCAGCTGGTGGCATTGAATCACCTTCATTTGATCCACTGCTATGTTATACATTTGTTTTAAAATTGTTTATATTGCCTAACCATTTACACATCCCTACTTTGCTTCTATGATGCATTTAATTTTTCATATTCATTGATGTGCTTCAATAGATAAAATATCACACAAACTCACAATACAACTGATTGACATTGCACAGTGCTTGAATAACATTTAATACCTCCTAGTATAGTATAACCAAGAACCTGGCTGATGTTAACAACTGCTGTCATTCCTTAAAATGGTGATCTTGTTAAACCTAAGTTCATAACAACTGCCTCATACATCTGTCTTCCTCTTACTTCAAAATGGTCTGAAATGAAAAACATTTTTGATACTTAAAAGACTGCATAATTTTACTAAAACTCACTCATACACGCATATTCTCATAACTGTGATTTCTTTGTAGAAACATTTGCAAAGCGTATATAAATGAGTTTGGTATATACCATAAAAGAGACCAAAAGAGCAGAAATAATTCCCACCGTTTTCTTCTCATTAGTAAGTGAAGCAACTCATGTAAGACCTTTTCCTAAATTACTTAGTTTTGTAAATGTATATAGTTATTTATTAAATTTCAGACACTTCAGTTCTTAAAGTGCTTTGTGCATATTAGTCAATTTATTTTATAGTTACCGTTAATGCCATGCAAACTGTGGCAATAATTCAATTGTATCAAAGCACTATAAATATGTTTGCATTCTTGTTGCATCCCACCAGAGTAGAGAGTCATAACAGGAACTAAATGCTTATTATAGAATGCCACTATTTAAAACAAAAAGTTAAATGTTCCTTTTTAAAATAATGATAATGTAAAATAGGACTTTACTATGGCCATGTGTGATTTGTATTTCGTCTTAAAACCAAACATACTTTCAGCTCTTGAGCCCCAGATGCTTGAAATGCAGGAACTCGCTGCCATGGGCTCAAGCAGCTATTTCTCTGTCCACCCAACTGACTGAGCAGCTGCTCAAACATGAGTTCAGAGCCGCAGCTGCCTCAGTAGTTGGATGTCATCAAAGTTGTGTCATGGAAATGGTAAATGGGGAAGGGAAAAAGGAGGGTGGCTATAGGTTTAGGGAGGGGATGGGGGATTTTAGTTTTAGAGAGTGACCAGGAATTAAGTTAGGGTGGCGGGGGGGGGGGGTTCAGGTTTACAGAGCAATCAAGAGTTAGCACAACATTAGGTTTAGGGAACAGTGAGAGATTTTATGTTTATTGAGTGATCAGGAGTTACAGATGGGAGGCAGATTTTAGGTTTAGAGAGTGATTGATAGTTGGCTCAGAATTAGGGTCATGGAGGAGGATATTAGGTTTAGGGAGAGATTGGGAGTTGTCACAGAGTTAGGGTTAGTGTGAGCAGGGAGAATTCAGATTTAAGGAGTGGTTAGGGGTTGTTTCTAGGGGGTAGGTCATGTTTCTGATACGGATAGTAAGCATAATGTTAGTGCACAGGAATCGGGATAGTGGGAGTTAGGGACTTGCCATCACGAGCAAGTCTCTACAGGGATGTGTGTCACAATCTAATGGTACATGAACACTTGTAGTCAAGCATGTCTAATGAATGTTGAAATCCACTGCTCTGACTACTTCTCAGAAATGGTCTGCTTTTAACCACCACAGGCATTCCTCCATGGGATCTCCAAACTAACTATACTGACTACAAAAAGGAATGACTGTCATCATGACTATGATGCAGAGACCGTGGTCTTTACTTATTCTAATTTATTGATCATTTTTTGTAATATAGCAGTGGATTAGAGACTAAGTACAAAAATAAAATTTCCCCTGTCAGAAAAGTGTGCTAGTTCATCTAAACTTAGGTCACAAATATTAATAAAATCCATTTGCTGTATAAAGTTTTTAAGACCTTCCTCAGCAATTAATGGGCTAATAGAAATGAGCATGTGTCTGATTAAAAATGACTATCACATGCCTATACCTAATTAGTAGAATTTAACATACTTCCATATGACCAAATAGACACAGTAACTGCAAAGCATCAGAATTAAAGCTTTGTATATGCAGACAGTACATGTATGAGACACAATGACCTCACGCACTCACTTTCTCATGCACTTTTGCATGGAATGCTACATAATGCTATCCATGCCAAACTCAGCCAGGTTACAAAGGTGACCAAAACTGTTAAATGAGTAAAAGAGAGTACAAAACCTCTCTGGACTGCACATTTTTGTAAAAGCCATGCTGAGTGCACTCAGTGCGTAGCAAAATGTGCCCTAAAACAACTCAGATTTCATTTTTGGCCTCCATGTCCCCTGTGCTGTTTTCATCCACCCCAGCCCCCATTAGTCCATTCATTCTCTTCTTCTTTACTCTTGACAAATAGAGTAAGGGGTACATCAAAATCTTGTGGCATTCCCAGGAAGAGGTGGTCCTCTGTCTCTAAGGAAAGAAGGGCCCAATGGCCTTTTGTATGATGACTTTGCCATCTCCTTTTAAGGAGGTGGTCATGATATATGCAGCCAAGGTTGGTGATTTTTGGAATGACATAAAAAGGATAGCCTAAGTAGATTAGTGTGTGTGTGTGTGTGTGTGTGTGTGTGTGTGTGTGTGTGTGTGTGTGTGTGTGTGTGTGTGTGTGTGTGTGATGTATAGCATATTACTGGGTGGTGCAGTGGTGTAGCAGTTGGTGTTGTTGACTCATAGCAAGAGGTTTTCCAGTTCAATTCTTGGCTGGGGTGCCTTGTGGGCAGAATCTGCATGTCCTCCCTGCATTCGCATGGGTTTCCTCCAGGTAGTCCAGTTTCCTCCCACATTACAAAGATATGCAATTGGTGGACTAGACACTGTAAACTGGCCCTAGGTGTGAGTGTGTGCATGTCAATGTGAGTGGTGCACCTGCTGAGGAGGATTGGGCCTTGGACTAGCAACCTGAGCCTGTAAAACCCATAACTGCTACAGATGCAATGACTGCTGAAAGGTGCTGATTGCCTGATGTATCACATGGTACATAAACAGGAAAGAGAGAGAGAGTGAGATACAGCATATTGCTGCACTGAGTGATACACCTACTCAGCCTCCTACAACCAAATAAATGACAGCCTCCTTGCAGCTTACAAATGCTGACTAGTCTCCCAGATGAATCCCGTGTCTGTAATCATCTGCTCCCAAACCTCTCTCAGGATGGATTACCTGAAAGCCACTTATTTTCCATTCTCCCTGCCTGGTTACTCTACTGCCTGGCCTGATAATCATGTTTGTATTTTAAAAGTGTTATACCACATATTAGTGCTGTAACTAATCATCCCTGCAACATTTTGAACCCATATCTCCTATTTCTTACTTCTTTTAATAGTTGCTGCAATACGTTATGGTGAAAGAAAACACAAACATACTCATATTTAAAAAGACAAAATCAAAATTAAATATGTGTCCTCCTTGAAGCAATGGAAATATTTTCATTACTATACTTCTGAGACTTATTAAAAATAAATAAGGCAAGACTTTTGTATATAAGAATAAGAAGGACTGCTCAATACTTTCAGTAATGTACCCATGGGAATGTTATACATCTTAACATCATATTTTTGATGAGTGGCCATAATTAACCTATGTCCTTATCTATTCCCACCTTACACCTAATGTTAGACCAGTACAAGTCATGCCCAGTTATGTATTATTACCTGACGTAATGACTGCTATATGAATGTGTGTGTGTGTGTGTGTGTGTGTGTGTGTGTGTGTGTGTGAGTGTGTGTGTGTGTGTGAGTGTGTGTGTGTGTGTGTGTGTGTGTGTGTGTGTGTGTGTGTGTGTGTGTGTGTGAGTGTGTGTGTGTGTGTGTGTGAGTGTGTGTGTGTGTGTGTGTGTGTGTGTGTGTGTGTGTGTGTGTGTGTGTGTGTGTGTGTGTGTGTGTGTGTGTGTGTGTGTGTGTGTGTGTGTGTGTGTGTGTGTGTGTGTGTGTGTGTGTGTGTGTGTGTGTGTGTGTGTGTGTGTGTGTGTGTGTGTGTGTGTGTGTGTGTGTGTGTGTGTGTGTGTGTGTGTGTGTGTGTGTGTGTGTGTGTGTGTGTGTGTGTGTGTGTGTGTGTGTGTGTGTGTGTGTGTGTGTGTGTGTGTGTGTGTGTGTGTGTGTGTGTGTGTGTGTGTGTGTGTGTGTGTGTGTGTGTGTGTGTGTGTGTGTGTGTGTGTGTGTGTGTGTGTGTGTGTGTGTGTGTGTGTGTGTGTGTGTGTGTGTGTGTGTGTGTGTGTGTGTGTGTGTGTGTGTGTGTGTGTGTGTGTGTGTGTGTGTGTGTGTGTGTGTGTGTGTGTGTGTGTGTGTGTGTGTGTGAGTGTGTGCATTACGAATATTTCAGGCTTATTACTGCAGCATGTTATGACTATATTTTACTGTGCAGAAGCAGCATAAGGGGTCTAGCCAAAAAACAAAAGTAAAACACAGTCTACAATTTGTAATGAGAAGCAGGTTTATAGACGATATCAAACCAGCCAGAAAAATAAAGTAATGCAAAAACATTAAGGTTGCACACTGATAATGTGTTGTGAGGAATTTATGTGCTGTCTATGATATTCACTAACTCTTTTGTGCCACTTTGTAACTATTATCTGCCTAAAATCATGTTGAACAATGCATCCATAAAGCACCACTCTTATACAATGAGGCAAGACAGTTAACCACTAAGTATTGGACAGACTTTTAAAGCAACATTTGAAGGACATAGTAAATAATATGGTTCACTTTGTTTTCATTGCACTTTGCAGCACAAACGCATACCGTATAACTGTATTTTTACACACTTTGCTAAAATTTTCTGTTTCACATGTTCATGTTTATTGTTTATTCTTCAGTTTTCTTCTTCTTCTTTGTTATTAACATTAACATTAGGATGTACAATCAAAAACTGAATAATGAAAGGGCTATCCCTTTGGCACAGAAAGACAAAGCCTTGACTGCACCCCAGGTGACCACTGTTTGACTTCCAGGTGGGCACTGGAAAGATCAGTAGGAAGAAGGATGGCAGTGAGTGGACGATGCCAGGTCACCCACATTAGAGGGTCGCAGCTTGGCTTCCTGCACTGGTGATACTTGTAAGAGTGCAGGTGCATCACACATGGAAGGGACCCTAGTGTTCACAAGCATTGTTTTGCTCAGTCAGGAGACTTAGCATGTGTAGCAAGAGGCCTGCACATCCCCATAATAGCTGATGTTGCAGCATGCAAGCCGCAGGCAGTAAAATTTAGGAGCATAAACAATCCCTACCTTCTAAGCAGACAGCAGTACAACTCTCCTCATCCAACTCTCACCACCAGGATGAACAAAGTGGCAGTTAGGCTTTCACATCTGGAAGGACAGGATGGAACAGAAGGCTTCTGGGGGGGTTTGATGTTTATTTGTGGGGGTGGGGACCCAAAAAATGAATACTGTATTGGTCAGGGTTAAAAAATATATTACGTCTACATGATTTATAACACTAGCTTGTGATCTTTTACATTTTAATTTGGAGCAGTTAGTAGACTTCTTAAAATAGCAAACTTCAAAGTTTATATCTAGCCTTAATGGAAATGATCTGAAATAGTAAACATTTAATAGCAATGGACAAATCTAAAAGGGACACATTAAGATGATTCATGTCCATTTGAATGAAGGAAGCTGTGTCCTCTGAATGGTTGTTCCATGTGAAAGAAAGAATAGTCCAGAGTGATAATGGCAACTGAAACTAAGAGAAACATGAGACGGGATTTTTTATTTTTTTTGGGGATTTCATTCCTTCCAACAAATAAGATAATACTTAAGTGAACCACAGTCTCTGTTGAAACAATGCTAAATAAAATAAAAAAATGAATCGAAGAAGCACAAGCCAACAGATTTATTAACCACAAAGCTTTCGGGTAAAACCCTTCATCAGTGTGAAATACAGAATTATAAAATCAACTCCAATTAAATAACATTGTTAAAAATCACATGACACAGCCTTCCAATAAACAATTACCGATAGAGTTATTTTTTTAAATAATTGACCACAGCTGTGTACTGGTTAGCTATAAAGCCTGTATTTTATATAATTAATTTCAAAACTAATTGTCTGTACCTGCATTAAATAAAGTAAGAGGAATGTATCCTACATAAATGATAAATTTACATATGTTGTGCCTACTTATAGTAGGACTAATGCATGGTCAGGTTTAAAAAGTTTAAGAAAAGGTCTAATGAAAACATAAAGAGGATGGATAACAGTAGGCATGTATGTCTTATGTATCCATCCAGCCATCCATGTACAACTCCTTTCCCATTTTTTTTTAACATGGGGTCGAGGTGTCACTTCAGCAGTGACAAATCATCTAGAGCCAAGATTTTACACTGCTAGTCCTACCATGTAGTTCTTCCACACCACACTTGCATACACACTCACACATATGACCAATTTAGAGTGTCCAGTCTACCTACTGCACATCTTTGGAATGTGGGAGGAAACCAGGGCACCCAGAGGAAACCCACACTAACACAGGAAGGGCATGTCAACTCTGCAAAGAAGGCACCCCAGCCAAGAATTGAACTGGGAACCTCTTGCTGTAAGGCAACAATGCTATCCATTGTGCCACTTCTTCTACATTATGTCAAAAAGTTTGTACAAAGTTTAGAGTGATGATTTTATTATCATTAGTAGTAGTGTGTGTGTGTGTGTGTGTGTGTGTGTGTGTGTGTGTGTGTGTGTGTGTGTGTGTGTGTGTGTGTGTGTGTGTGTGTGTGTGTGTGTGTGTTTCAGAGAAAATGCTGAAAAGATTTTCTGAAATAAATATTGATGAAGTATATTACTGGTTTGGCACATATGTTATAATCAGAGTTTAACAAGTAATTGGTATGTAATTGTTTTACAGGGTTAAAGTCATTGTCTAGTTTTTGAATAACAGTGATTTTTAGATACGTTAAAAAACCTATATATATATATATATATATATATATATATATATATACACACACACACACACACACACACACACACACACACACACACACACACACACACACACACACATTGTTAGAATTAGTACAAGCTATGTACAAGGACCCAATGACTCAAGTACAAACAGTGTTTGGTCTCAAAAGGAGTCCCCAGTGGGTGTGCATCAGGATTCATCTCTAAGCCCACTGCATCATCTGCATACAACAACTTTGTTGTTCTGTCCATTCAACCTGTTTGCTAATGAAGTCCATCACCTGTATAAACAGGAGTGGGCTCAGAGCTGAACCCTGGTGTGTAGCCACTCCCATTGGAAGCCCTTCCGTGAAACCGAACACTGTTAATACTTGAGTCATCAGGTCCTTGTACATAGCTTGCACTAATTCTGCCAATATTTCTGGGACTTCAAACCAGCACAGTACTGCCCAAATAAACTTTCTTGGGACTTTGTCATATGCTCTCTCCAAGGCTAGGAATGCCCAGTTGGGATCTTTACTGATCTCTAGCTTCTTCTCAACCATCTGTCTCATTGCAAGCATCAGCTCGGTTCTGCTGCATCCTGATCTGAATCCAAACTGCTCATCTTCCATCTTACTTTCTATCTATTTATCAATCACCCTCTCCAGAACTTTCATGCAGTGTAACAGGAGTTTGATGCCTCTGTACTGCCCACAGCTGTGAATGTCCCCTTTGTTCTTGTGCACTGGCACAAGTATGCTTATTCTCCAGTCATCTGGGATACGTCTTTCTCTCCACACTTCTATGAGTATCCTCAAGAGCCATTTCTCCTCTATCACACCCAGCATCTTTATCATATCTGCTGTAACCTCATCTGAGCCTGCTGTTTTCCCTGACTTCATTTTCCTCAGTGCTATTCTTACTTCTTCTAGGGTGGGCTCCTCTTCTTCTCTCATCATAGGTTGTGTCTGGGGGAGTACAGGTTCTGTGGGGTTTTCTTCAATCAGAAGCTGATGGAAGTACTCCTTCCTTTGATGTCTTGTGGACTGGTGAACAAGTTGTTACTGGCATTGTTTAAGAAAATCTAAGACATGTTGTACTGTATTTGTACTTTATTAATGTGTTAATCTCATCTTTCATGTATATAGTTTTGTTGATTAATCTCCTGATCTCTGCTAGACTGTAAGTAGATACATATAAGCTGCATAGTAAACTTTTTTTTTGTTGTACTAGACATGTATTCATAAAAATTGACTTTGCTGTAACGTTTCTCCTCGGGTCTCTGCTGAAAATGGACACTGTTGTCCAATTGGACCATCTCAGTAAACAAATGTTAAATTAATAAATACAATTCTTTATGAAGGATGTCTGACTCTGTTCTTTATCTATCTGTGTTTGTCTTGCAACCTGATATAGTTCCTTTGCGTCACCTACTTGAGTCACTTTCCAGAAACTGGTAGAGTGCCTCTGATGCTCTATTCTTTGCTATTGCAGCTCCTTTCTTAGCTTCTTTTTTAGCCAACCAGTACACCTTCCTATCCTGGTCCATCTTTTCTACCTCCCACTTTTTCCTGCACTCCTTCTTTCTTTTGATGACTTGCTGGACTTCTGCATTCTATAACCAGCTTTCCGTATGTACCTTATTTCCATTCCTGTTTTGGCCATATCTCTGTTCTGTAGTCCTCACACATACTGCTTTGAGGCATTGCCATTCTTCTTCAACTTCACCTATTTCTTCCTCTTCTTGGGGTGATAGTACCCTAAGTAATTCCTTGAACTGTTATGCTTTCTCTCCAGTCATCTTCCAGGTGTTCAGCCTGGTCTCTGTTGATCTTAGAGCCTATTTGAGTGTGGAAATTCTTAATTTATATTTGGCAGGTTGATGGGTTTTGCTCAACAGAGCCATCCCAGATAACCCAGGCTGGGTAAATGGACACCGGCCAGCCAGTAGCTTATTAACCCAGGACTGATAGGCTTTATGGCAGGCCCACACTAGCCAATAGGGGTACATAGACCCATCCCTACACCATCGTGTGGCTAGCCCCTCATGGCACACAGTCTGTGATCCATGTTTTCCTATCCTGAGGATATTGCACACCACAGTAGGGTAGAGTAGATTCTCAGTGCGGTCAGTCTATGTACCTTTTCTCTCTATATGGCATCATATACAGTCTGTGCTGCCGCCAACAGCTCCATTTACTGATGAGTTTGAGATGGAAATGCTCAGCATGTTTTTCAGAGGTCGACAGAACCCCACATTGACACAGTGAGATCATGCAAACTCCAAACAGGCATTGGATGGAGGTCAAGATTGAACCTTGTACCTTGTGCATGGGAGGTGAAGACCTTAACCATTATGCCAACTGTATTTTTAGAATTTGGCTTTTGAGAGAGCATTCAAGACCTGCTCAGAGGTGATCAGTGGGGATGCTGTGCAAGAACTAAAGAATTTTTAACAAGGGGCACATTTGCCTTGATTAGGTATGTTTCCCAAATACAGATAATACCTGTGGATATGTAATACTTATACATAAATGGATTAGTTCTTCTCCTTTCACAGGATGACTGAATCCAGTTGATTTTAGTGATAACATTTTAACCTTGTATTATATTATTTGTTTTAGTGGGATAAATTGAGCAACATCCAGAGATGAACTCAGAAAAATCAACAAAGAGCTCACAAACAAAATCAAATCCTCCAAAAGTAAGTATGAACTAAGAAATGATACATCTGCTAAGAACAACTTACAAAGCCTTGCTCAGCTAGATCAGAAATCTTATAGTAATTACCAGAAATGCTCCAAGCTAATATAAAACAAAACATACTCATCACTTGAGGACATAACCAACATATTAGTGGACAAATTAAACTTTAACTCTACTCCTCTATCTCTCCCATACCTTTTCCCAATGTATTAGCACACCTACAACATCCCCTCTGATCACTTCTCATTAGGTCTTGAATGCTGTCTCCAAGGCCAAAGACATTTCTCCACTGGCCCTGACAATGTGCCAGACTGCATTCTTATCAGCACCAGACACAATCTTGTAAACTCACTACTAAGCCTATTCAGCCTCAGCCCCTCCACTGGATTTGGGTCAGAGAAATGAAGAACTGCAGTAGTTATTCCACACCGTAAGGAAGGATCCAGTGCTAATCCATGAAACTCTCAACCTATAAGCCTGACCATCCTTATTTGCAAAGCTATAGAATACATTGTTATGGAACCTATTAACAAAAACACATGCAGGCTACTAGTTCTGGACCAAAATCTATTTGTGTTTATTAAAGACAGACCCTGTCTACTGAAGTTGGTGAGCTTCTTTGAAAATGTCATTGATCTAGTAGACGTGGACAAATTGGTTCACACTGCCTACTTGGACCTCACCCAAGGCCTTTTGTACCATTCCACACTCTGGCATTATTAACAAGCTAATCAAACTAAATGTAAACCCATATGTTACCTGCTAGGTAGTGAACTGGCTAACTGACAGAACCCATTTTATTAATGTGGGAAGTATGCTGTCTTCAAAAATAATAGTTACCAGTGATGTCCCCCATGGGTCAGTCCTAGGATCACTTCATTTTGATATTTACTTCCCTGATGTCAAGGATGACATCAAGGTCCTGTGTGATGATTGCAAACTTTGAGCTATCATCAACTCTCCATCTGACTTTCAGATTCTTCAGGAGGGACTAACACATACCATTTATTTATTTTACATTTGTTGACCGGGATAGTCTGACTGGATGCATGTCCATTTTCAGCGGAGGCCTGGGGAGAAAAACTCCAAGGGTAAGCAGATACAGCATTACATAATACCAGCATTACATATTACAAACAGACTATTTACAGAGATTGCATAAGTAAGCAAGTTAAACAAGTTCCACAGGTTACAGTTAATCCTAAGCACAAATCAGTATTAAATTAAATTACACAGTAAACTGGTTAACAGATTTTTACACATTCTAGAGAGTTAGCCAGGCTTGATACATTGACATAGCCGGTTAAGTGACAAATGTTGTTTGAGTCTAGTTTCAAATTGACCAAAGGTGGAAAGTAAGATAATATCAACTGGAAGAGTGTTCCAGGATCTACTTACAGAGTTTGCAAAGAGAGAATCACCAGCTGTGTTATTAATATTGCTAGTCTGAATTAGTAGTTTGTTAGAGGATCGAAGCGGTCTAGGATTGTTATAGGGGGTGATAATATTTTTAAGTGCAGGAGTATTGTCCAGATTATAGAGGATTTTATAGGCCATAATCAGTTGGTTATACTGGATTAGGCTGGGTAGTTCAAGCCACCCAAGCTGATTTAGATTGATGCAATGATGTGTCCTAAAAGGTAGCCCAGTGGCAAACCTGGCAATGTGGTTGTAGAAAATTGAGAGTTTGTTAAGGACAGTCTTGTTTAAATTCAAGAGTAGAGGGGATGCATACAGAAGGGTTGAAAGAAGGTGAGAGCGAGCTATGGCAATTTTAGCTGGAGGGGTAAGGAAGGCTTTTATTCTGTAAAGTGACCCTAGTTTTTTATTGATGGTTTTGATAGTTTGGTTAACACGTAGGTCAAATTTTAGATTATTGTCTATGATGACACCTAATAGTTTTGTAGATGGGTCAGGGGAGATTATTATGCCATCATTTGATTTTATGGTAAAGGTGAAAGCGGTAGACCTACGTGTTGGTGAAAATAACAGCATTTTAGTTTTTTTGGGATTTAGGATCAGATGATGTTCAGAAAGCCAGTTTTCTATTGTATTAAAGGTGGTCTGGGTAGCTGACCATAACTCTACTAGAGATGTGGCTCAGCAAATCAGAGTAGAGTCATCAGCATATTGGATACAGCTGACTTTTGGGATGACAGTATAAAGGTCGTTAATGAAGATGGAGAACAGCAAGGGCCCTAGTATAGAGCCTTGTGGCACTCCAAGGGTGTTAAGTAGAAGGTTAGAGAGTTTGTTCTACCAGAGGACAGCCTGCTGTCGACCATTCAGGCAGGATTGAAACCATTGGAGGGCTCCAGTATCTAGACAGAATGTTTGCAGGGTGTGGATTAAAAGTTGGTGATCAACCATATCGAATGCCTTGGAAAGATCTAAAAAGAGGGCTGAGGATATATAATTATTGTTGTGATTATGGTTTATGGTTTATGGTGTTAGTAAAGGCTAGGAGGGCTGAAGTAGTGCTGTGATGAGGACGGAAGCCATGCTGAGTGTCTGCCATAAGGCAATTTTGGATTAGGTGGTGCATGACTTGTCTATGAATACATTTTTCCATAATCTTTGCAAGTGGAGAGAGTATAGCTATTGGCCTATAACTGGAGAATTCAGTAGAGCTGCCTCCTTTGTGAAGTGGGATTACATAGGATATTTTCCAGATGGTGGGAATTTTAGCTTCTACTATGGTTCGATTGATTAGTATTGAGACAGGGTAAGCAATAGCATCAGCTGATTTTTGTAGGTACTTGGCAGGGAGTTGATCAGCAGAAAGTGTAGTGGGTTTTAATTTTTTGATCAAGGTAAGGATAAGTGAAGTGGCGACTGGTTGGAAGCTGAACGCGAGTAGGTTTCTAGGGGTGCTACTTTCAGGACCAGGGGAGCTAGGAGGTAGTTGGATAGCTAGGGCTTGAATTGTCTCAGTAAAGTATTGGTTAAAACTATCAGAAACATCTTCAGGGGTTTTATCAATAGTAGCAGCAGGGATTGGGGTTGAAGTTTGTCCAGGATGTAGTAGATTATTTAAACCTGCCCAAAACTTCTGAGGGTTATTTTGATTTACTGTCTGTAAATTACAGTAGTATTGTTTTTGTCTTGTAAAATTGATTTTTTGGTTTCGTTCCTGGATTGCCTGTATTTAATGTGATCTTGAGGGTCTTTAGAAGAACGCCATAAAGCCCATGCTTTGTTTCTAAGGGTAATTTTGAGTTTAGACTCTATAGAAAGCCATGGTGCAGTTTTTGCCTTGGTTCTCTTTGAACGAACAGGTGCATGCAAATCAAGGATCTCAAGGAATTTGTTGTTAAAGTATGCTACTGCTTCCTCTAAGGGGAGGTGTTTTAGAATAGACCAATTACATGAGTTTAGTTTTTGTTGGAATTTGGCAGGGTCAAAGTTTTTATTGCTTCTAACCTTTCTGAGTAAGGGTTGTTGGGAATTAATGGTTTTGTGCTTAATTACATATGTGAGAAGGTGATCACTTAAGCCATTAAGGAGGGTACCAGAGGTGTACAGTTGGGGGTGACTGTTTATGAGTACCCAGTCAAGTATA
The DNA here is from genome assembly GCF_019279795.1 of Protopterus annectens. Lineage (NCBI taxonomy): Eukaryota > Metazoa > Chordata > Ceratodontiformes > Protopteridae > Protopterus > Protopterus annectens. The sequence continues at coordinate 1,307,669,426 of NC_056737.1, read as the reverse complement.
CTTTCTTTTTGGTTGGGTTTACCTATCCTGGTTGGGGTGGATATGATTTGTGTAAATGCATGCAGGTTAATATGGGTGGTTGGGGATTCTCAGGAACAGGTGCCCCAGTCTATGTTAAAGTCTCCATGTAGTAGGGTTTCTTGGGGGTAGTGACATGATAGCCAGTGCAGGATATCTTCAAATGTAGATATATTGTTACCTGGGGGAATGTACATACAGATGATATTAAATTGCCTTTAATTATGGTATTAATGGTATTACTAATACCAATTAGTGATGACCAGACCACAGCCTAAAACTAAATGATAAGAAATGCAACATTGTGACATTAGACAAAACTGGGCACCCATTCATCTACCACATAGGGGCAACCCTTTGAATGTTGACTCCTCCATTAGGAACTTGGGCAATTTCATTGACAACAAGGTATTCTTTGATTATCATGTATCCACTGCTGTTGGGAAATCCTTTTACCTTTGAAAGACAAACCACTGGAACCACGGAATTAAAACAGACCAACAAAAAATACTCTTCCCTCGTGGCATGAAACACAGGCAAATAAAATCCGGAAACCAAATTGAATAAATCCAAGCAAAACCCAGATAAAATAGTAAATTGTTTAATGATTGAGTGCTTTTGTTTCTTATAGTAAAGAAAATTCTTCAGAATAAAATGCCTGTTTTGACAAACCTTCATATATCCCTCCATTCTTACATCTACCAATGAAACTGAAGAAAGTAAACTACTAAAATGTCACTATTTAAAGAAACAGCATACTATTATAATGCAAAATTGCTAACAACACCTGAAGTATATTCAGGTAGTATTGAATAAATGCACTAATATCATAACTTATAAATCCCACTAGTAAAATTCATAAAGGCTTAGCTGACCCACCCTTCAGACCTATTGTAGACGCCAATAGGTCAATAGCACATTATATTGCTAAATTCCTTGACCACATATTAAAAGGATGTGTTGAATCATTGCCTCAAATATGTAAAGTTTCTTGGCAGTTTTTAGCCAAGATGAATGATCTAGAATACGATGAAAATTGTAATTTTTTTTACTGTTGATATGGTAATGTTATATTCTGTGATACAGCATGAAGAAGATTTATCCTGGATGGAAGAACTGTTGTTCAATTTAAACATTTTGTCAAATGACAGGGTCAATTTCGTGCTTGCATTAATGGAGTTAGTACTAAACGAGGAAATCCTTTCACCTTGCCAGACTAATCACCTGGTGTATTTTGTCCATAGCTAAGAAAGCTATTATCCTTCACTACTCCTCCCTCATCAGGCCCATAACAGAGCATAATGACTGTGTTGGTATGCTCCTGTTAAATAATATGATCCAGACTGGGGAACAGCAGTGTTTTCTCACTAAGATAACAAATAGCATTACTTCATTGAGCTACTCAGGCCATCTTTAAAATGCTTTTTTTCCTTTCTGCTTCCAAGACAGTTTTGATAAGTGACCTCTATCTAGTCTTCAAATACTCAAAGGATTCAGTCCTGACACCTGCAAAACTAATAACACTCTCAACATTTGCTCAAAATATCTTTAGTTCCACTGAAACATAAATAGGACCTGCTGGAGAGAGATATATATTCTAAAAAAAACATTATTATAGAATGGACTTCCTTTGGGGATAAAGCAATGTAGCTCCCTGACCCTCTTTAAGCATAACCTGGATGAAAGTATGGGCACTTGTAAATACACCCAGGTCTGGACCATCAAGACGTCATTGAAAGGGATCATAACTAGGTATAAATTAGTCATGACGATGGGATCTTACAATTTGGATTACAGCAACTAGACTAGTAACGGTCCAATGGATCAACAGCCTTGTACTGACCGGTGAACGTAAGAAACTATTAACTTAATGAGAAACACATGACAAGCACACCAGTGAGAAAAATTGCACATATACAAGAAAAGAAGAGGAAAGAAGTGAGAAAAATATACATAAAAAAGAGAGAGAAGATGAGAATAAAACACATTAAAAAAACTGCTTAAGTCGTTCCAGGTTAGCAGAACAAACTGCTTGAATCACTCCAGGTTAGCAGAACAACACAGAAATCCTCAGATCTCATGGAGGTACATCTGTTCATTATCATAAGATTAAAGCTTAAATGACTGATGATCATAAAACTGAAAGGAAACCTCTGTAAGTTACAAAAGACTGAAGCTCAAAAAGCTAAAACTCAAAATCCTGACATAATAAATTACATATAGAAACAAATGAAAAAAAGAAAATATTAACTTGTTATACTAACTGCAGATAAACACCCTTTTTTCCACTGGGCAATACAGTGGTTCTCTGGTTGGCATTCCTGCTTCCCAACACATTCTTTAGTTTGGTTTACAGCTAAGGTACCTTCTATGTAGATGCTGCATGTCACCCCTGTACTCATTGGCTTCGTCCCATACTCCTGAGATATGATTTATGCAAACTGGTGACACATTAAAATTGTGTGTGTGTACATGAGTGTGGCTGTACTAGGTCACGTGTGTATATGTGTGTGGTTGTGTGTCTGTGTGTATATGTGCATGCATGTGCAAGGATGTAAGTGTGTGTGTGTGTGTGTGTGTGTGTGTGTGTGTGTGTGTGTGTGTGTGTGTGTGTGTGTGTCTGTGAGAGTTTTAATCAAAACATGTGTGCACTGGCACTTGTGAATGTATTTATTTATGAGTGACTTTGCCTGACTGTACAATAGTGTTGTAGAGGTTGGTAGAGGAATGCAATACAATTGATCCAGCTACATTAAACATTCAATTCAAAGACATGCAAATGAGTCACTAATAAACGTTTGCTCCATGCAACTCCTGCATGAATCAGAATTGTTAGTTAACTGTGTAGCTCTAACAGAACACAATAGTCCAATGCTAGTAGTGTTATGCAGCTAACCTTTGGATGTCCTCTATATGTTTTTATTAAATGCAAATCAGTAATTAAAAAGACTTTCTGGCTATTTGTCTTGTCATTCAGTATTCATTTTAAAAATAAAATTAATTTTGTTACTATCAGCTCAAATTTTCTTCTTCCTAAACAACCTTGTTAGTACAAATTAAATTTATCAAATAATGAGTGTATGACTTGTAAGAATCATTTTAACTGAGCAAAGAATTTTGATGATGGATCTGATATAAAATTAATAAAAGTTATACAATCTGGAACCAAAACATAGGCATTTATCAAGGATGTATGCTACTTTTTTTAATAAGAATATAAAGCAAGGTCTTTCTTTTGTTAGAGACTGACATAGCCTGGCATTCAATAAACTCCATGTAAAAATAGCACTATTTTTGCACAGAGTGGTTCATATCTGTATAGCACAGCAGCGCACCTTGCATATTCATGAAGGAGCGCTCCTGTTCAACTTAAATGGACACGAACTGTGAACAAGTGCAGGGGCCATGTTCAAGTAATGCACAGACATTGGACACACCCCCTGCACTCAGAAAGTGCCATACGGCACTTTCTAATAGGATCTGGAATAATATTAGAGAATTATTCTAATATTATGCCAATATTTCAGTGTCTGCGGACACTGAATTGAAATAAATGACCATTTCAGTGTCCGCAGACACTGAAATAAACATGGCATCAGGAAAGCAATGCAGGGGCTGTGTGACAGGTTCTGTGACACACCCCCTGCATTGTAAAAGTACCGTATGACACCTCTGCAACCTGCTAAAGCAGGAAATGTACGCAAATGCACAAATAAAGGGGGATAAATCCCTCAAAAGGGACACAACATACATATTGCCCCCAAACTTAGAAAGTTGATAGAAAATAGGTCATGCATTAGCATGAATTACTGAAGGATAGAAATCTGAAAGCAAATGTATGCCAAGGCACAAATAATGGGGGGGAGCAATAAAATAGGGACACCATTGAAAAATTGCCCTCACACACTTAGAAAGTTGATAGAAAACAGGATATGTTTTAGCAGGAGTCCCTGAAGGATAGAAGCCTGAAAGCCAAATGAATACCATTATTTCCCAACTGCAGTCCTCAATGACTTGTCAGAACACAGCAAGACTCACTTATATAACATAATAATATAATAATAGTATTTTTTTCTAGGCTAAGGAATGTTTAAGTGTAGCTAAGCAGGTGTGCACGTTATGGCTCTCTGCTTAACACAGCTTAAGCATCCCATAGGAGATACATGCAAATATACAAATACAATTTCCAAGCTGAGCTAGTGTAGTGGTTAGAGTTGTGGTTTTACATGCAGTTGTTCATAGTTCAAATACCAAGACAAGCAACTTATTTATTTATGAGAAAGTAGTGATAAAATATTTTTTGTAAACTTAAATTATGTAGCAACTGTTTTTTGCCAACCTGGGGTAGTGCAGCTGGTGTACAATGTAATGAGTGTATATAACATGTGAAATTACCCATGTACACACAAGTACACCATACAGTATAGTCACACCCCTTGCCAATGTAAGGAAAGCACATAGAGGGATGTCATGTAAAGTATATGATATACACTTAATAAATGAAAGCAGTCCTCTGACATATTAAAAAAAAATAAAAGTGAGCAATGATTAGCAATGCTCAGCTATGCATAGCAAGTGTAACATTGCTAAGACATGATTGCAAAGCAGCAGGTAGCTCAACTAAGTGGATTTGTGCACAGGTAAACACGGCTCAACAACTTTTCCTTTAAGCAGTGTTAAAACCAGCTCAGCAGATTTATGCACTGCTTAGCGGAGCTTAATCTTTTCAAAATGTCTCAATGACAGCAAAGGGTGGGAATATAGCACTATTTAAATGGGGCAGGTGAGAATACAGCCATAACCAGTTGTAGCTAATCTTTGCAGGCACTATGGCTAGCATAGGTCTGGGTGTGAGCTTTCGGGCACAGAGCTGGGGCATCCAGATATCCAGGGTCATGGTTGGACTCCTAGAGAAAGACCATGATGACAGACTGCTGCAGGGCCAGTACCAGGGCTCACAATATAAATTGGAGGCCTGGGACCATCTTGCACATGATCTCACCAGTGCTACTGGTATCCCTCGAAATGGTGAGCAGGTCCGGCACCATTTCACTGACATCAAGTGCAGGAAGAAGGAGTTGTTGGAACAGTGGATCCAAGAAGCATGGGTACAGAATGTCCCAGCAGTCTGCAAGTATCAGTATCAGTTAGTGTTTACCAAAGTTCAGCCTGAGTATGTGATCAACAGGTATGCATAAATGTTTGTTTATCTCCCATACAGCTGCAGATGAGAGGGCTATGAATATGGATGCACATGCCAACAGGTTGTTAAGGCTGCACCAGGAGGCTGGTGAGTACAAATCTAGCTTTCAGTATATAGGCAAAATAATACAAAAGCATAGATTGTCTACTGCCAGTAGGTAAAGTGTGTACTGTGTGTAATGAATAAATTACATTAGCTAGACTAGTGATGTACAGAATATCCAATAATAAAAGTGTGAGTACCCTTTTATAAAATTACAAACACCAGACTGTTCTGTTTACTGTAGTATGTTGTGGTAGGAATATAAATGTGTACAGGTTCTGCACAGCAACTATGGCTCTGACAGCATGAATCAAATGAAGCTCATCTGAGAAAGATTGTGGAGCTGTAAAACAGGATATAAAACCACATGAATGGTTCCATGCACCAAAATCTGAACTCTGAATAGTAATGTGTAAAGTATTTTACTGTACCCACTGCAGCATTGCCATGTGTTAACCAGTGCTTTCCAGATTGTAATATAAAAAGTATTAATACACAGTACAAGAACTATCTGCCATGCATGAATGTCATAATTACAAGGTTAGATTATCCAAACCAGAGTGTATTAGGCAGAAAACAGTCAAACAAGAGACAACAATTCCTCAATAGCTCATAGTGATGAAACACAACCTTGGTGTACCTTTTTGCACAAACAGACATGGTTCTAATCCCAGAAGTGGTAGTAAGCTGTATGCAAATTTTCACCCAATAATATGTGAATATGTGTAGAAACAGTCAGGTGGTGTTAACAGAAATTTCCTCTGCCGGAAAAAGAAATGTTTGTAGTAGCTGTAAGAAGGCTTTACTAATACACTGTGTAAAACACTTCTACTGTCCAACCTCACGCCTGCAAATGACAGCATGATACATACATACACCAAGCACTTTGCCAGATACATGTCCCTCAAGTGTCACATTGTAATGGCCAGTGGTCACTGCTGTCAATAACCAGGGAGACAGATAGAAATCCAGGTGAAGTATGTCAGTAGCATGCCCTCATAGCATGAGTTCAGGGCACACCTTTCAGTGTCACATATGTAACCCTGAATATGTGAATATGTGTAGAAACAGTCAGGTAATGTTAACAGAAATTTCCTCCACAGGTCTGCCAGGTAAAGAAATATTTGTAGTAGCTGTAAGGATTTTTTTCTAATACACTGTGTACAACCCCAGGCCATAGGTAGATGTAAAGTGAGGTCAGACCTGGAGATTAATGAGTAGAGTAATGATCAGTACAGTTGTGAAATACTGAAGCCTATACAGTTGTTAATTGATTTCCCTCTTTCTCCCCCACCCCTATCTGCATCAATAATAAATACACATAATCAACGGGTATGTTTTCTCCAAACCTACTGCTGGGATGTGTCCTATTGTTCTACAAATATTGATTTGTGTGAATTTTAATGAACCTCGTTCAAATACTATCATTGGTGGCCTGTTGCTGTCAATGTAACCTGCATGATGTTACAATGCTTACTGTGGTTCCATTTCTGCATGTGTTCTGTTTGCTATGAAACTGTTTCAAAACTGTTTCATGGGCTCAGTTGGAGCACCCATGCGTGCTGTTATAACTAATCTTGAAATGTGTTGTTCACGACTAATCAACATATTTTGTAAAACCTCAACACCATATCACATCTGGAAAGCCAGATCCCGGAGAATTTGGCTGTCCCGCCTCATCTGGCCATGGCACAGAGCCCCAGCATGTCTGAGACCCAACCTGGGACATCCTCATCCACTGGCTCTGCACCATCTTTGGGTGGAACAGCCTCAGGGGACGGGGCTCACCCCCCCCCCAGGAGCAGGCATAGACAAGAACCTGTCACTCATAGTCAGGTCTGGGGTTTGGTGTGCAGCACTATCCAGAAAGAGTTTGGTAGTCAGCTGTGCCAGGTTGAGGGGTGCCTGGCATATCTTGAAGGTTAGCCTGTCCCTCCTGTCCAGCCCCCGGTACAGCCACCTTTGGGGCCATGAAGGTGCAGTGGTGACAGCCCATGGGTGGGGACCTCAGTCCCACTGTATCCATTTAGGGGCTCATGGGAATCCGATTCCCAACCACCTTCCCCATCTAAGGTGTTTACTCCCCACATGCATCATATACCACCCCTGTCTGCTGTCTTGTCTGTCTTGTCGGTCTCCCTACCCAACTTACCTCCCCAATTTTACCTACTATCCTTCCCCAACA
>NC_056737.1:1307566978-1307656978 GCF_019279795.1 Protopterus annectens | reverse complement strand
CATGATATCCCCCTATGTGCTTTCATTACATTACCTTGGGATGTGACTATACTGTATGGGACACTTGTGTATACATGGGTGATTTCACACGTTATATGCTCTCACACTTCCACTTTCAACCAGCTACACTACCCTGGATGATAAATATCAATTACTACATAATTTAACATAAAAAAATAGTTTTAACCATGCTTTCAAATGAAAAAAATAAAGTGCTTGTCCTAGTAGTGAACCGTGAACTCATATATGCAAAGCTGAGACTTTAACCACTACACTATCTCATTGCTAAGATTTTAGTTATACATTTTTATTTAGCTCCTATGAGACATTTAAGCAATGCTAAGCAGAGGGCCATAACACACAAACCCGCCCAGCTATGCTTAAACGTAACTTAGAATTGAAAAAAAATTAATAAAAGCACTTTTGGTATATTTGGTAAAGCATATTTGATAATGTACTACCTGTCATTCTATCAACTGTCTAAGTCTGTATGGGCAATATCAGGATTGAAGTCACTAAATAATGGCATACATTTGAGTTTCAGACTTCTAATCCTTCCCTACATGTTGTTATATTAATACAAACCCTGTTCCTCTATCAACTTTCTAAGTTTGCAAGAGCAATATTTATGATCTGCCCCTATTTGTCTCCCCATCATTTTAGGCTTTGGCCAGTTTTTTTGCTCTGAGAGGTTGCGACATGTTGAAGGTGCCATACAACACTTTTGCATTGCATGGGGTGTGTGACAGTACTGCATTGCTTCCTAAGTAGCTGCTTTCAGTGTCCATTTAGAAAGTGCCATACGGCACTTTGACAATGCAAAGGGTGATAATACCTGTCACACACCCACTGCATTGCTTCCTATCTAAATAGCTGCTTTCAGTGTCCGTGGATACTGAAAGCACTTAGAAAATGCTGTACTGCACTTTGACAATGCAGGGGTGTGTGACAATACCTGTCACACCCCCCCTTCATTGCTTCCTATCTAACCTGTCACACACCCCCTGCATTGCTTCCTATCTAAATAGCTGCTTTCAGTGTCCATGTACACTGAAAGCACTTAGAAAGTACCGTATGGCACTTTCAGAGTGCAGGGGGCATGTTGGATGTGCAAGCACTACTAAAACACACCCCCTGCACTCAGTAGTGTTCATGTCTGCTTAGCCTTAGCAGTAGCATGCCTTCATGAATGTACAAGGCGCACTACTGTTAAGGCTATGCGGAAACAAACACTGTTCACTCAGTGCAGGAATAGCACTATTCCTGCACAGAGTTTATTGAATGCTGGGGATCATGTCATATTCAAATAACCAAAGATCAATGTGCGTTTACTTAGCCTTTTATTTTTTTGCAGAATACAACATTTTCCTGACCACTTTTATAAAGAAGATGACAACAAATGTTATACTCTTAACAAAATAAGAAGGTTCAGTACAGTGTTGACAGTTGTATGCTTCCAAAACAATCACATATGCTTGTTTAATCAATATTTGCTTTGATTAGTGTTATAGTCAATGGTTATTTAGCCTGTAGCAGTGATACAGTTAATTTATCTTGGTCATAAGTGTGTGAATGTGGACTTAGTATTTGTATACCTATATTTGTCTTGAGTATCTATTTATGCAGCATTCTAACTATCTAGCTATCTAGCTATCTACCTAGCTATCTATCTCAAAGTTTTTCCTGGATACTGTAGGTAGAATGAAGCTATTTTTAGCAGATTATTTGGGACCCAATCAGGAGTGTAACATCAGTTTCTGTGAGTGAAATTGCCACAAAGTAAATTGGTGAAAGTCAGTTTGTGTACTAATGAAGTTTGTTATTTTCCTCAATGTTGCATTACATTGGAGTTACTGTAACCATGATGATATTAGAGGGCTTGCATCATGCCAAACATAAGAATACTTTCATGTTCCATGGAATTAGCTTTTGGGCAATTTATTTTTGCAGAAATTGTACTCACTGAAGATTCCTTCAATGAGTTGACATACATGATTCTGGTTATGTATAATATGACAGTAGATCAGTATGTAAAACGTTATTTCTCTTTATTTCATTGGATGTCTGAGGTAGTAAGCAGATCTTGCATAGTGAATTAAAATGACTTAGGCTGTTTTTAACAAAGTGCTTTGCTGTGATGTGCTTTGATTTAGATGGTATTGCAGCTTTAATAATTAGTGTGTTCGCTGGAGTTTGATCATTGATTTGCGTTTTGTTAATTATGGGTCATACACTCATTTAAATAAGATGAACAATATCAACATTTATCTCTAGAAAACCTTTAAATTGTGCCTTACTTTTAAAAAGATCAGGAGAACCAAATTATGAAGTGAGACTTCCTGCCTAGCAACAAATCAGTCATCAAGAGCTTCAACTAAAGGGCTCTGGTCCCATGGCAGAGAGGGATGAAGCCCTTACCGTACACCAGGTGACCTGTGTTCAGGTATTTTACAGGAACCAGAGAGACTAGAGAGGGGGGAAGATGGGAGTCAGCCGCTGATGCCAGCTCACCTGTCTGGGGGCAGGAGGCTGCCTATGCACAGTGCAAAACCAGCATTAACAGCCCGGTGAGCTCTGTTTTGCAAAGGATTTGTCACTGTAGGGAGGCTGCAGGTGTGGAAACACACATGACTCTCTAAGAGATGATAGCTGTGGAGTTCCCAAGACAGCTGCAGGGTAGTTGGGGGTTAAGGTCCACTCCCTGACAGCAGTATGATACTGCATCAACATCTTCAATCTCCTCCAAACCCCAGACATAGAGAAGGATGAGGTAGGTCCAGCAGACCCACAAAATGAGGAGCTGGTCACAGTTGACAGTGAGCTGTGGAAAAGGGGAGAAAGAAGAAAGAGCTATAATCCAACTTCTGTCTACACTACAGTGCAAGTTTCCCAACATGCACAAACATATAACAAAGCTAGTAAGGAACATGCAGTTTCAGTTATTATGCTACTGATGTAAACTAAATTTTTGGCACATAGGCTTAAACCACCATTCAGGTGGTTTCAATTTATACTTTCTTGGCCAAATGATACTGCTGCATATAGCCCAAAACCATAGAAATGGTACTCACATCACACAAGGTCCCCAACCATGTCCCAAGACTCATACTCCACATTCCTAAGCACCCTGGAGAATATTAGGGTCCAACCTAACACTCTTATACTGGGCGACCCCTCCATTAACTGGGAAAACTACTCATGTACCAATACACCTGCCCAACATTTCCTGGAATTCATTAATTCCAATGCCCTGGACCAACTCGTTCTTACCCCCACTAGAGGTAGCAACATCCTTGACCTGGTCATTACTACCATGGATGACTGTTGCGCAACACCAGTTGTCAACTCCTCCCTGGTTAGATCCAACTGCAAACTAATCACTTTGGAAATCCACATCCCTTCCACCCCCACCCCACTGCAAAGGTAACCACCATCAAAAACTTCTCCAAAGCTAATTTTGGGCTCCTAAAAACAGAGGTGACTAACTTCACAGCACCCATGCAAATGGAGAATAGCTGCATGACCGCTGAATCATACACCAATGCACTGTACAAACATGTACACAAATGCATGGATCTCACCATACCCAATAGAACTAAGATGCTCTCCTCCAGAAAAAGGAAGCCAATCTGGTGGTCTTCTACAATAAACAAACTCTACAACAGAAGGAGGAAATTAATGTGGAATAAGGTGAAGCCCTAAGACTGGAAAAACTCCCTTAGCCTCAACAAAAAGTTGAGATCCTCATCAAATCCTCTAAAGCTAGCTATGAAAACAGAATGGCAGCAGATAGTAAAGACAACAACAAGGCCTTTTATAGTTATGTAAAGAGTCTCCACGGCAATACCCCAATTTGCTCTGAGCTACAGCACAATGGTACCTCCTATACCGAGCCAACAGATATTGCCGATATACTGGCCAGCAGATTCAGTGCCAACTTTACCCTACCAAAGGACCAATCACAATACCAGTAGATTGCCAGGCACCCAGTATTACTGCTGCACAGGTTAAAACAACACTGTCCAAGGCCAAGAATACAGCTTCTGTGGGACCTGACAATATCTCTGGCTGTGTTCTGCATGAACTACAGAGTGAACTGGCACCTCACCTGTGTGCCCTGTTCAATCACAGCCTCACCTCAGGCTGTATCCCTACCAAATGGCACACTGCTACAGTCATCACTCTCCACAAAGGAGGAGTGACTACAGATCCTGGGAACTATCGCCCCATTAGCCTGATGAGTCTGATATGCAAAGCTATGGAACGCGTCATCATGGACCTAATAAACAAGGATATAGGGAATCTCCAAACTCTGGATCCCACATAGTTTGTCTTTCTGAAGGGTAGATCATGCCTGTTCAAATTGGTCGATTTCTTTAAGTCAGTCATCAGAGCTGTCGATGAAGGCAAGGTGGTTCATACAGCCTTTCACGATCTGGCCAAGGCCTTTGATACCATTCCCCATTCAGACTGCCAACCAGTCACGAGTGGAGTCCCACAGGGTTCAGTCCTGGATCCTCCTGTTTGGTATCTACTTCTCTGAAGTCCAGGCTAACAGGAAGGGACTCTGGCTGACAAAGTTCGTAGACAATTGCAAGTTGGGAGCTATTATTAACTCCCCAATTGATGTTAACATCCTACAGAAAGGCCTCACTGAGACCAATGACTAGTGTCAGAACCATGGCCTTAAGCTCAATGCCAAAAAATGTGTCATCTCCTTTGGGAAAAACTCAGTTCCCATGAATTACCACATAGATGGTAGTCCACTGAACATGGAAGGTGTTATAAGAGATCTGAGAACACAGATTGAAAGCAACCTCTCTTTTGACCACCACATTGCCACTGTGGCCAGAAAGTCCTTCTATGTGGCACATCTCATTACTAAGGGTTTTGCTTCCAGGAAGAAGGAGGTCACTGTCTCCCTCTATTCTTCTCTAATTAGGCCAACCATCGAGTACAATGCCCCAGTTAGCATATATCTCACTAGACACCTGAAACAACTGGAGAGGCTGCAAAAGTACCTCACAAAGAGGATCCTAGGCCTTAAACACTTGCCCTATATGGACAGACTCCAAAAACTCCAACTATTCTCTGTCTCATATCGCCTACTTAGAAGCAATCTCTGCTTGACTTACAAAGCCATGTCTGACCCAGCTCAGTTAGAAATGCTACATCTAAAAAAATCCCAATCCCTCCGCACCGCACACTCCAGAGACCTCAACCTCATTACCCCAATCAACAGAACATGCTGGAGGGACAAGTTCATAACCCAGAGACTGTCCATGCTATGGAATAGACTTCTCATACATGTAAAACAGAGCACCTCACGGGCCCTCTTCAAGAGAAATCTTGATAAGTGGATGGGAAATAGAAAATTCACCCCAGGGATAACTCCATGGCTCTACTCAATAGAGGCACTGGGAACTAAGGTCTGGTGGCACAATGCCAGGGTAATCCTATGGACAAGGCTTGCAAAGGCTCCAGGACCATTAGCCTAGTATACACCTATGACCCTATGAACATACTGCATGAAAAAGCTGCGTTCTCTTTTTGAATCATTAAAAGGACAGTTTTTCCAAGAGGTCCCTAATTATTTTTAATTACTGGGAGATCCTGGTATATCTTAGCTAATACTGCAGGAGCCAGAGCCTTAGAAGTCCATACATCCAAATGTCTATGGTTAACAGCAAATTATTGAGCCATCACATCATTCTACAATTGTAATATGCCCTTCCCTACCAATGCCACTCTGTAAATACTCACCTATAGTGTTTGCTTTGTACAACAGAGAAATATGGTGCTCAATTACATTCTTCCTTCTTGTGAAAGCTCCTAGATATCTGCCCTTTACTCCTCTGCTGAGCCAGCAAACAATATTAATGCTTAGTTAATGGATTTTCATTGTTGCAGTTGGCTTAAAGAATTAAGGAATGCTTAACAAGCTGTTCTGTGTGGTCCAGTGGTGCAAGGTTTGATTCCTTCAGCCTCCATCGCCAAACTGTGTAATTCTGAGCAAGTCACTGAATCAGACACTGCTCCCAGGCTGAGTCTGCAAATGGTCCGTGGAAATCAGTGCTTTACGATGGACTACAAATAAATAAAAATAAATACTTTCTGTGGTTGCACAAACACAACATAAAATGTTAAGTATGAATGTTTGTGTAGATTTTTAGGAGACAAGAGTAATTGAATACTTGGCAGTTATTATGTTCCCTTTTTGACCTAAACTTATCTATTTATTCATGTTTGATTTAATAACCTACATCTGCAGAGTTAGATTTGGGGCATGTGTGGTCTTCCAAGACCTGAATGCAGGATGTAAATAATGCAGCATCAGGCACACAGTTCAATCACATATTATTTATAATGCGTGAACAATTATCTGATATAAACAGCAATAATAAGTTCACTTTTTTTGTTCTGCAGTTCTGAAGGTAATATATCATCAAAGAACTGATTTTCTAAGTGCTTATGTATAGTGCCTTCTGTTGTTCTTATGGAAAGTTTTAAAACAATTGGTTAGAAAAAGTAGTCATGCGACAGATTATTATAGAAATAACCCACGCCTGAGTGTGGGTAATGTTGGATTTACCCACGGTTGGTGTGGTTTGGTCACGAGGGCGAAGCCCGAGTGGCCAAACCAAGCCAACCATGGGTAAATCCAGCATTACCCACACTCAGAAGTGGGTTATTGCTATTATACAATGACATTATTTAAGAAAAAAATAATTACTTTTCTTAAATAATGGCATTGTATAATGCTCCTTGCTGCCCTTCCGCAGCTGTCTGGTATTCTGTGGCAGTTCTGATGTACTGTGCATGTGTATGCCTACGCAGTACATCCGAACTGTGGGCAAAAGCAACGGAGAACGCAAGATCTCTGTTGCTTTTTACAAACTGTTTTCGCTATGTTAAATGGGTTTACCATAGCGAGACACCTTTAAAAAAAGCAACGTTGAATCTCTGTTGCTTTTTTTAAAGCTGCCTCGTTATGTTAAACCCATTTAACATAGCGAGACAGTTTTGAAAAAAGCAACGGAGAAAGCAAGATCTCCGTTGCTTTTTACAAACTGTCTCCCTATGTTAAAGGAGTTTAACATTGTGAGACAGTTTTAAAAAAGCAACAGAGAACCTCTGTTGCTTTTTTTAAAGCTGTCTCACTATGTTAAACTCATTTAACATAGTGAAACAGTAAGAAAAAAGAGTTATAGTAATGGAAAAAGTCCGGGCGACCAGACCTTTTTCCATTACTATAACTCTGATATTCAACGTGCACGCTGACCAATCAGCGTGCACATTTTTGATTATTAATGGGGGGGGAGTTGTATAAAGTCATTTATTACATCTCTGACTTAATGGGAGTGCATGTTGTTTTGCTAGATTGTTTCCATGTTCAGCTGAGGCACTGCCATCAGTGAGTATGGTTTTCAACTTTGAAACAACCACTAAAGATGACTATGGTCATCCTTGCTACCAGGCAATCAGTCTACCATAACCTTGTAAGACTATAATTTGAACAATATGTGTTGCTTTTTTAATGTTGATTTTATGAAATGGATACATGAGATGCATGCCCTTTTTTATCTGTATGTGAAGCATTGTATTTCTTTGTACAAGACAAGACAACCACTCTCTCCTGAACTCTTTTCCATTAATCTATGATGTACCCTTTGATCTCTTTCTTCTCCTCTGAAGTGAAGTACTTTATTGTTTGCTTATAGGGAGTATCTCAAAGTCTGCATAACAAATCACAAAAAAATATCTCTTACATGCAAACCTGTTAATGCTGTGTCTGCTGATGTTGCGTCTGTGTGGCACAGCACTGGAATGCATTCTCTGCATATAACAGCAGCTTACTCTTGTACTTATTAGATTTTCTGTGCTGTCACTGTCAATGATACATTACTTAGTTGCTGTTTTGGAAAAGCAGAGGCTTCTCACATCATTGATTTTTACTTCAAAGGCTTTCCCCCATTACAATGATAGATAGACCAGCAATAAAATATTTCTGATTGCCAACTACATTTGCTGTGGCCTTCACTCCCTCTGCGTAACTAATCCAGATTGTGATCACTGAAAGTGATACAGATGTCTGTTAATGTTACTTTTGTCCTAGCTGTCTTTGATTTTGAAATTAAGCAATAGCTCACATCCAGGAATCTGCAATGCAGGATTCCTCAAGGCAGGTGTGGTTTGATCATAAGGCATAAGGCAAAAGCTGTCTTGATTAAAAAAACAACTAACTTGCATTATAAACGATAGGATATGAGTAACAGTTATTATACAACATTACTTAAAAGAAATATGCTAACATATTTTAAATAGTGCCATTATATAAAGGAACTTCCTTTCTCTTCCATTTATTCTGAGTGACTTACAATCCTGAGGATGGCTTCTTAATGCACTGATGGGCACAGGACATCTGATAGCTGATTTTTACAATGTAAATGAAATTTAACATACTTGTTGGCACTGTTATTCTTTTTAAAGGAAGTCCAGCTGTTTACATTACGATTATTATACTATAGTAGCATATTTTCTGCTTTTAATTTTCTATCTTATTTTCTTCTGGGATATTGCTGTACTGTGTGGGAAGGTAAGATTTTCTGTCATAATGTCTAACTGTTTGACAACACACAGAATATGGTGTGTGTGTTTTTTCTTTTTTTTTATACCCCCTGCATAACCACCACTGGGTGCTACTCCATGCACACAACTAACCCATTTATTCTTATAGGAATGAGAGACACATACCCATTTGTTTCCAAACCAGAGTGAGGGCCATGTGAACCATTCTCTATCTAGGACAAAAGCCCATCAGTTGGCTCATTCACCCAGAATGAGAGACTCAGGAAGCAGCACATCTCAAGTTCACATGGACCCTATCTGTAAAATATTAAACCCCTATCCGTGATAGCAGGTAGCTTCTCTATATAATGCTCCTCCCTGAAGTCCTGTGTGGGCTTCTGCATATATGTGTGCACCTCCCTATCTTCCATACAGCAAGTAGGCATGCAGTCCCAGTAGCTGTTTCTGAAATCCCCTCAACACCTCTGTTGAGATCAGCAGTGCAGTAGGTCAGACACCCACCTTCACTTCTAACTTCCTCATCCCATCCCTTCCACACCAGCTTTTAGTAAAATCAGGTTGTCTGGGACATAGTTAAGGTTTTATCCCTCTATGGCACAGGGCCAAGACAACAGGCAAGTGTTCACATTTTAGAATATTATTAATTTTCCAACTGCCATTGTTACCCAATGTGTTTTGGAGGGTGTAGCTGAATTCCTCTTTTCCATAATATGATAGACACACAGCACACACAAAGCCAAACGCATGCTCACAGTTTCCATTTAAATTGTATTTCTATCTTATTGCAATTCGTACCCAGTGCTCTTGGTGGGAGGGTGTTGTATAACTGCTTTAATTTCCCCAGGGGAATTTTTGAAAGAGGTACAGATGCCTACAAACAAGATGGAAATTAATTTATACCAGTTTTTCTTTTATGTGTCTTTTTTAAATATATTTTATAACTATTGCACTTGGTAACAGGGGAAACTTACCTTCCTTGCACCCTCAGAGTAATTTGTTAGAAATGTTTGCATATCACATATAAACAAAGGGTTAGACTACACACACAATGTTTTTTCTTCTAACTATCTTTGTGTTTAATCTTTTATAACCCTTACAAGTGTGGTGATAGCTAATGCAGATTCTCTGAGATGCATATCTGTCTCTCTAACCTGTCCTATTTAAGTTAAAAGAAAATTTTAAATCCTTTGATCTAGTAGTTCTGGTGCTGTTTATTTTGCAGACGTGCAAAAGGTCCATCAGAGCAAGATTTGGGATGCCTTGTCAGCCATAAATTACTTCTCAACAATCTATAAGAAACAGACTATAGAGATAGGGCTTTGAGGTGATATGCACAGAACATTGTGTTTATACCCTGTATTCTTTTTATGAGGAACCCCTGTGGATGTTCCATTTGTTGCATGTGCCTGGTCAGTTATGTAAAGATTGGGTGAAGATAGATGAAGGCTGCCAGCTAGCCAGATATAATTTTATAGATAATTCTATCATTTGTAAATACGAATGTGGAACTACAGACTTGTTTTCTTAATTGAAAGAAAATACTGTGAAATGTTGAAATACAGGCTTGTTTTCTTAAATAAACGAATATGATGTGAAATGTTGAACTTCAAAAAAATGTAACAACATTGCCTTCTTCTGTAAAGAAAACTAAGACAAGCATTTCATGTCTGTCCTTTGAAGTTAAAATTACTTCATGTATGTCCTTTGAAGTCAAAGATTCTGAGTTATTCTGCCTGGGCTAGCACATTCTTTCTATTGTTTTAACTTAAGGAATAACTGCTAGAGTTTACATGTGGAATATCTTTTATTGATGTAGCTTCCTGCAGGTGCAAGATAACAAAATAATGTAGTATCTGTTAGCCTGGGAACCCCAAGAAAGTGTGAAAAATTATGTAATGGGAATCAGGACTGAAGATAGCAATTTAAACAGAGAAACTAAAAAGACATTAAGCATTTTTGTCTTGACTATCCAACTCATCAGCACTCTGCCTGTTTTCTTATGTAAGTTTATCTTAGACTTGTGTTTTCTTTTAGAAATAGGAACTAGAAAGAAAAGATTAGACTAAGTATTTTTCTGTGATGTCAGAACTGTACTACTGAATTATTTTAAGTATTTCTCTGTGATCTCTGAACTCTTGACTAGCACTGTGTAGTAAGAAGTACTGGCTTGTGTTTTTATTATTTATTATTAAATATTTTAAAACTTTCAACTGTGGCTGTTTTGTATAGAGATAAGTTAAGCTCTAGAGTTTGTTGCATATTAATAGTGATCACTGTACCAAGTCACTCTAATAAGCCTTGACTGTTTAGTTATACTATCAATTGGATAATAATATTGCAAAGTAATAATTGGACACCCTTTTAAGGGCCTTTCAGTAGCTGATAATTATTAGTGGGTGTTGGCAGAATACTACCGTATAGTCTGGGAAAAGGGGGCACAGCTGGAGAACCTGTGCCAGCCTTTCCCAGGAGTGTCTGTGTGGTTGTATAAACTCTTCTCAAAGTGTGTGAGTGTGAGTGTGTCAGCTACTTGGGCAGGGACACGAAGCACTGGTTGGACAGAGAGGGTGCTAGAGGTTTTAGCTTGACCACTAGGTTGAGATCTGGACCCTACAGCTGTGCCAGTGGGGAGTCTTATTGGGGACCTAGAGAGCAAGGGAGCGACCAGCCCTGGACTGTGATCTCTGCGTGCTCTTAAGGGAAACTGCACTTTACTGTGTGTATTTGTTATCTTTTCCTTCATATATGAGATGCCCTTTCTGGTGTTTGTGGTGAGGATTAAGGCTCCTTGATTGCTGGGCCAGGGCATGGGCATCACAAGTTAAATACCAAAGGGGATGTTAAACTGAATGAAGGGTCTGATGAAAGTTGAGTACAGTGGCATGAAGATTTCCATTAATCTGGATGCCATGCCCTTACTTATCAAATAGGTTCATAGAATGGCACTAGGCTTGTGGGCTGTTTTAAGCCTAGTCAATGACCCCATGTGAGAATCAAAACCTGCATCTTATACCTGCAAGGTAAACACCTTAATCATTATGCTAACCTCCCATCTTAAAAGGCACTGAATTATTTTCTTAATAACTTAGACATGTTGGTCTAAAACCAGGTTACCATCTACATGTCTTGCACTGGGACCAAGCAATGAAATTTATTCAGCTGGCAATGCTAGGTACATCTGATTGACAATAAAGTTTACTTTGACTTGACTTGACTTTGACATGAGTCCCCAAATCTCTGAGTACTATGTTTATTTTTGGGGATGTTATATCAGTGAGGTAGTTTCCCCCTGAGTGGTTAGTTTTCCAGAAGGTACTATTATGCACTTCTTGGCAATGATTTTTAAACTGTGGCTTTGGCACCAGTCATTTGTCAGTGTTAGACCTTCTGGTAAGATGCTGGTATCTTAGGGGTTGGGTCTATGACTGCTCATAATTTGCAATCATCTGCAAACTTGCATAGCCAGAGGCCCATATCATTGACCTTGTCAGAACCTTGTTGTTGACCAACTTCTTTGTGGAGGTACTCTCTCTAATTCTAACTTCCTGGGTCCTGTCTGTGAATCAGGTGACTATCCACTGAGCTACACAGGAGTTTATGCTTAATTTAGTGATTTTGTTTACAATGCCTGAGGAGGATATTGTATCAAATGCCTCAGCTAGGCCAGGGTAGTCAGCATGGACCATTTTACCCTCATCCATTGTCTTGGTGACCTTCCCCAGGAAGTCCACTGGGTTTAGTAGGCATGACATGCTATTGACAAAACTAAACTGAGTTGGATACAGTATCTGAAGGTTTCCTGTGTCATTGTTAATCATTTCCATGATAATTCTTTCCATGGTTTTGCATTTGATAACAGTCATACTAATGGGTCTGTAGTTCACAGTATCCACTGATGGTCTGCCCTTTTCACTCATGTGGCATACATTGGCTTGTTTTGTTTTTCTTGGTTTTAGATTGCCTTTGGTGGTACATGCTGTTTTTTTTTTTTTTTTTTTTGGATTCACGTGGCATAAATTATTGGTTTTGTTTGAGCATGTGATTTCTCACAAGGGGTTTTATGTACTATTTTTCTAAGTGAATATATCAATTTTGAAGAAGTTCAAATGGATAAAAATGATTAACTTGAAGTTTTTTGTTTTGTGTGTATTGATAAAGCAGTTTCCATATTATTAGTTTAATCCTGTTCTTTGATTTCATTGGGGGGGGGGGGGGGCTTGTGGAGACAGGATGGTAAAATTAGAGCTGAATTTGTCATTCAGAAGATTTGTTATATCTATGTAAGTATGTATTTACATTTGAAGCTAAAACATGTTTCATGATGAGAAATATAAATGGTTAGTTTTATTGTTTTACTATATGTACAGTGAAAGACTTAGGGCCAGATTCAGGAAGCCTCTGTGTAAGAGTTATAACTCTTACACGGAGGCTGCAGTTAAACTGTGTGATGTCAGCATGTCATGCATATGCATGAGGTGCATGAGGCATGCTGAATCACACTAGTAACTCTTACACGGTCCGTGTAAGAGAGTAGGGGGCGTGTCTGTAGGCTAAGCCCTGCAAGCGGACACGCCCCCGGAAGACTAGAATGGCTGAAAGTAAACAGCCACGAGAGAGGCCATGGAAATGTGAATAAACACACTACACAACACATGCCCCGATAGACCATCAGTGTATAAAGTGAAGAGATGTTATAAAATTAAATTAAAACCTTTTTTTTTTTTAAACCCCTACTGCTACTGTGTGCGCCCGTGTGCGTGGGTGTGCTACTAGCGCAATCACAGTTAGCAGTCAGTGGAAAA
The DNA here is from genome assembly GCF_019279795.1 of Protopterus annectens. Lineage (NCBI taxonomy): Eukaryota > Metazoa > Chordata > Ceratodontiformes > Protopteridae > Protopterus > Protopterus annectens. The sequence continues at coordinate 1,307,643,587 of NC_056737.1, read as the reverse complement.
GGATATAAGAACTAAATATGCAAAGTAAGCCAAGAAGTAATAGCTTAGCGGTAGAGTTGCCGGCCTAAGAGTAGGCCGGCAGGGTTCGAGCCCCCACAACAACCTTTTTTTGTAAATAAGCACTAAAAGCCCCTGACAGTATTGTACAAATGTAAATGTATTCCTTTGTAAAATGGAATGAAATGGAGCATATATTCCAAAGTAACACAATAATAAAAATAGTCAGAAATGTACTGTTAGCTAAGCTGCTGTGAGACGGAGTGCCCGTAGCTGAGTAGTGTTTAAAAGCTGCAAACTGCGTGCCCGTTGCTAAGCACCGGTTTAATAGGCTGAAACCGTTTGCAACTAGCTGTGCTTAGCTGAACATGTGTGTCACTAGCCAATTAAGGTTTATCCCAGCGCACACCGTTTGCGCGCCGCTCCCACAAGCTAACTGCCAGTGCGCATGCGTTACCTCCGCGCAAACGAGCGCAGACCTGGTTTTAAGTGCTTAAAAGTGCTTTTGGCATGTTTGATTGACAGGTCCTCAACTCATATCTTTCAGGAAAATCAAAAATCAGTTGTCAGATTTGAACCCAGGATACCATGCACTAGAGTCAAGGTACTAAACCACTAAGCCATGACAGCAATACCTAGAAAGGCAGAAATAGCATATATATGGGATAAAATCCAGAATGGAGCATGATAAAGCATTTTCAGTGAAGTAGATACAATTCCAAAATGGCCAATCAGAGAAATGTGCGGGAAAAGCGGCATATATAAGCCCCATAGGCGGGAATACACAGCAGAAACGATTGTAGAACAGACCTGCAGTTAGAATGAGTGGAGTAGGTGAGGGACGTTGCTTTCGAGCACAGTGTTGGGGCATTGAGGAGTCCAGATACATGGTCTGGCTCCTTGTCCATCATCACGAGGCCCAACTCATGCAGGGCCAGGTCTCATGGGGAGCGTATAGGGCAGAGGCATGGGACCAGTTGGCTCGTGATCTGACCAGTGCTACTGGCATTCCACGCACTGGTGAGCAGGTCAGTCACCACCATGCGGACCTGAAGCGATGCAAGGAAGACCAGTTGACCGAATGGATCCAGGAGGCCCGGGATATGCCCAACGCCCCACTACTGAGTAAGTTACATTTTGCTTATGTATGTAAGGATTTCAACTGGCCGATACCATGGAGATGTGTAGTCCAATATTACTTCTTTCGTATTACAGCTGCAGGTGTCCGCTCTGCTGTATGGCCGTAGGCTGGTGCGGCTGCGCCACCATGCAGGTTAGTAACCCCACCCATTACTTGTAAATAAATATTGTACTGTAGCATGTATCAGAACACTGCAGTGTATTGATTAAAAGTAATATAATGTGCAAGCAGGAATTGTAAGTCTGCAGGTATGGCTGCAACAAGTTCATCAGTATGCAAGTGTAACTGGAAATATAATTGATAGAATTAAACAGTGCTGTAATACAGATGTCCCACCATGAATTAAATATAGTGTAACCTGCAGTAGTCCCAAGAGTACAGCTTTAGAATCTGAGGTAGTCATATGTGAGATATATCCCCTGTTGAAATGCTGAATCATGACAGAAGTGAGGCTGTTGGAAAGTGTTTGAATCACCACCAGTCTAACATGTGAACAAAGCCTAGAAGTACCAACCTGAACTGTGAAGTTGCAGGATGTGTGAGAGTGACAGAAAGGGTCATGTATGAATAAATAAAGTAGTAATAACCCCTGAATATAGTAGCCCCAGTGTGTTTCTACAGAACTAAATGCATATGGGAAGTACAACTTAATATCCCAAACTGATTTCAGTGTGTCAGAATCTGGAATGTCTAGGCCACATGCTGTATATGGTGATCACAGTAAACAATTTGCAGATAGAATGAATGATTATCTGACAGACTAAACAGCCATAGTTGTCCCCTGTCCTGTCATCAAAGTGTAGCAGGATGATGTATCTGATCAAATTCAAAATAAGTAGGATAGTGATGTATTTGTAACAGGTGTAGCTTGACAGTCAAATAAAATTTATTTTGAAACATCAGCCTCAACTTAATTGTGTACCTATTACAAATGTAAATCAATGTGTAACATATGAATGTGTCATCACTTTCTATCTCAGCCCAACCCTATAATTCCATATAACAACACCCACTAAATAATGGTATGTGAACATTTCATTAATCATGGACATTTGTCCATTTCAAAAATATATGCATGTCTGTTCGTGCATGTGCCCTGTTCATACCTGCAAATCTGACGGCCTGTTGCCATTAATCAACCCTGCATGTTGTTTGACTGTGTATTTCTGTTCAAATAATGCATGTGATATTGATATGCTCCTTGTTCAATGGTGTTAATATCTGGGTGTTTGTTTGATGGGAATACCAATGCATGCTGTTACAACTAATCTGAATGGAATAAAATGCCACTAACCCAAACTAACATAACAACTCACAAACCTAGAACGCTTGGGAAGGCGGGTCCCAGCGGACCCACCTCTCCCACCTCAGATGGTGCCTGCACCTGGCACTAGTGCCCAGGCCGGACCCCCCTCCGGTGGCCCTGTGCCACCTTCGGGTGGAAGCACTGCAGGGGATGGGGCGGTCCCTCCTCTGCAAGTGTGGCCGGAGGGGTTCGTCCACTCACCCTCCGCGGTGTCCAGTCTGTGGTGCGAAGGGAGATCCAAGACACTGTTCTTGGGCCCCTACGCCAGCTTGAGGCTCGTGTGGCACAGCTAACGGCCCCGGCCGTTGCCCCGCCTACACAGCCCCAGCACAGCCCGTCCTGGGCTGTGAAGGAACAGTGGCAACTGTCTATGGGTGGGGATATCAGTTCCACTGTTGCCATCTGTGGGCTCATGCATCTTGGAAATCCCAACCTCCGTCCCCGTCAATTGTGTAACCCCCACGTGTGTCATACACACGCCCCTGTATCGTCTTGTCTGTCTTGTCTGTTAACCTACCCAACCTACCTCCCCAGCTATACCGACTTCCTTCACCTGACATACCACTCTCAACTGAAAAAAAAAAAAAAGGGCACTCTGTACCCACAAAAAAATTACGCCCCATACATAGCTGTCCATGTCGCACACATGTCTGCTTGACATTGAAACAGTTAATTACAATTGGCTCTACAACAAATATTAATGTTGTCCTGACACCTCTCTCAGGGGTGAAAGGTTTCCAATGTCTCACCAAAATACATGGAAATGCACAGCTGTTGCTGCCAAAGACATGGGCATCTATGGGCCTTACCTACATCCCTCCTGCAAATCCCACGCTTGTTTCCCTACTGTCTTACCCTCTTTGTGACCCCTTTTTCACCACATTCCTGTCACCCCTTTTTCTTTTCTTTCAAAGAAATTAGTGCAGGTGTGCGCTTGTGTTAGCGGAGCTCACCGCCAGTCATCGCGTTAGCTCAGCAAAGCGCAGACCTGGTTTTAAGTGCTTAAAAGTGCCTTTATGGCACTTTGATTGACAGGTCCTGTACTCATTTTGAAAGTCTGGAAAGAAAAATAAATACCCACTGTCAGTCTCGAACCCAGGACCTTGGTAACATTAGTCTGTATGACCTACCACTAAGCCATGCCTGCTTTACAAGAACACAGTGCTAAAATAAATATAACATGTAATAGTAGGAATCAGTATAAAGGCAATATAGGAGATGTACTATCCAAAGCATGTCAGGTAGAGTTTTAATGGCCAAATTACTGGATTCCCATACTAGTTCAGTGTGAACAGAAACAGCCCTGCTACCTGTTAGCTTGTACATAATAACGTAAGGTAATGTACATATGTGAAGGTATGTATATCTACACATACATATATATAAATATATATTAATACATATGAAATATAGTTGTAGGTCTCAGTAGCCATACACACTCACTACAGGAAACAGTGAAGATGTATGCAGCAACCAGAATCTGCAACACAGCCTGGCTCCTGTGAGACCTACTAACCCCTTTAACTGCTTAAAGGTGCCTCCAGCACTTTGATTGATAGGCCCTATACTCAACTCAAAAGCAGAATATGAGCATACTAGTAGGCTCTACCACAAGACCATTGTAACACTAGTCTGTATGACCTACCACTAAGCCATGACTCTCATACAGGAATATAGTGCTAAATAAGTGGAACATGCAATAGTAGGAATGAAGATAAAGGCAATATAGTATGTCTACTACCCAAAGCATGTCATGCAGACTTTTACAGTCCCAATTACTGGATTCCCATACTAGTGTAGTGTTAACAGAAACAGCCCTGCTAATTGTTAGCTTGTACCCAATAATGTCAGCTAATGTACATATATGAAAGTATGTATATGTACACAGATATATATATATTTATATAGCAATACATATGACATATAGTTGTAGGTGTCAGTATGCATACACACTCACTACAGGGAACAGGCAAGATAAATGCAGCAACCTGAATCTACAACACAGCATGAAGCATGGGAGATGTACTAACCTTCACACTCACAAAACACTGTCAACAGCATACCAGCATGGTCCACGCCCTACAATCTGAAAGGGCAACGCCTATCTCACATACCCTTTTATAGCAGTGTCCTGAAATTACAGTGAGACATGCAATCAGTACACACCCAGCTGCATGCAATTAGCAAATGCTGCCTTACAATTGGTGCAGAGGCCATCACATGGACCTATGCAGATACCTACAAAAGCATTGAGTACCCACACTACACTCACGCAATACATTTGTTGCACAAACACTACGGAGAAAGAGAGAGAGAGAGAGAGACAGAGAAAACAACCAAACAAATATTAGGACTGCCAGCAGCAAAAGCAGCATCAAGCAGCAAGCAGCAAGCAGCAAGGAGCAAGCAGCAAGCAGCACCACTGGCACAGCAACAGCTGCCACAAACACAGGTAATGCAAAGTAGCAGGTTAATCCTGTGTATACTGTGACACCTCCAAATGTATCATAGTTCACTATCTATAGGTATGTCCATGAGATAGGTTGTGTGTACATAGTCATGAAATATAAACATATGTAATATTGTTGTACATGTGGGCCATAACTAACACTTCCATAGCTTAGAACACAAGGCCAGTTGTGCATATGATGCAGTAGTTCCCAGGGTCAGTAGAGGTTCCTCCTCATTGGTGTGGGACCACTGTGTATGTATGGCACTGTTCAGGTACATATCCTGTAGTATGGCCAGGGATTAATATCAGTCTGTCATGTGGTGCTATGTCCTCCAGGGGTGAATGTAGCACACATCCAGGGATACCATTTCGTAACAGTGATGATATGTGTTCTGCAATGATGAGGGTGGCTCACACCTGGACATGTGAGAGGATAGGGAATTTACAGTCATCTGGGATAACTAATAACACGTGTGTAGGACACGTGTGTACCTGCACCTAAACTGTCTGCAACAATGTTGCCATTATCTGTGCATTTGGTGAATGTGAAGCATCTTAACACTGCAGACAACAGATGCCTTCCCATCATGTGAATCTGCCCTGTGCTGCAGTAGCCTCCTACTATTGTTATACAATATGCCTGTATCTGTAGTCCACTGGACAGGATTAATAAGTGGTGTGCAGTTGTTCTGGGTTAGATATCTGTGTGCACAGTACATGCAGTATGTGGGATGTCTGTGGTAAGCATATGCAAAGGTGCTGGCGGTGTGTGTTGTGGCTTCCACTGGCCCAGTGGGCTTCATGGATAGCATCACTGTCATAACTACTGAATAACTGTGTAATTACATGCATACATAGCAAGGTAGTGTACTGTGCTTGTGGTGTTGTTCGGATATGTATATCCAGGCTGAGTAATGTGTGTCCACATCACAGGGTTGGATGGCAGCACACATCCAGTATGTAGGGATGAACACCCAGAATGTGTCAGATGTGTCACCTGTGCAGAAGTATCTGGCCATTACCTGTGCATCCCCCACAACACACACACATGCAACATATGTCAGAAGTACTATAGCAGTACACACATGTTCATAGGTTCATACTAGGCTATCTGCCCGAGGGCATTTACAAGCCTAGCCCATCGTTTTGTGGCTTACGCCACCCCTTTAGTATGGGGAACTATACCCATTATTTTGCTGTGCCTCTGTCGAGCAGTGACACTGAGGTAATCCCTGGGGTATATCTGCGATCTCCCATCCATTGGTCAAGATTTCTCTTGAACAAGGCCAGCAAGGTGCTCTGCCTCACATATACCGGGATTTTGTTCCACAGCATAGGGAGTCTTTGGGTGATGAATCTATCCCTCCAGCACGTCCTATTAATAGCCGTGTCGAGGTTTAAGTTTCCCGCCCTTGTGGCTCTGATGGATCTAGATTTTTTGAGGTGAAGCATATTCATCAAATCTGGGTTTGACATGGCCTTGTATGTTAGGCAAAGGTCACCTCTGAGCAAGCGGTAAGAGACTGAATAGAACATACATGGACATGCTGGAGGGGCATATTCCTAACCGAGAGGCTCCCTTCACTCTGTAATGAGCTCGAACAGTTGAGAATGAACAGTTCATACTAGGCTATTTGCCCTAGGGCATTGGTAAGCCTAGTAGAATGTGTTTGTCTTTTGCCACCCAATTACAAGTTATGCTGCTATGCCCTTGTCCGACTTTAGTATACTGTGCCTCTGTCTAACAGTGACATAGAAGTGATACCTGGGGTACAACTATGATCTCCATCCACTCATCCAGATTCCTATGGAAGAGAGTCAATGAGGGACTCTGCCTAACCAGTAGTGTGAGCTCATTACAGAGTGAAGGGAGCCTCTCGGTTAGGAATATGCCCCTCCAGCATGTCCATGTATGTCAGTGCTGAGGTCCAGCTCTCCTGAGCATGTGGCTGTATGGGACTCTGATTGCCTGAGGTGCATCACGTTCATTACTGCTAGGTAGGACATGGCTGTATATGGCACGCACAGATTGCCTCTGAACAGGCAGTATGCCACTGAGTCCAGCTGGATTCACTTTACCTGGGCAGCATATGACATCTGTGAGAGCCATTGCATCCCCTTGATGATGTACTGTTGTCCTGTACCAGTTGCTGTAGGTGTCTGGTTAGGTACATCCCAAAAGGTGCATTGTACGCAATTATAGGCCTGATGATGGATGAGTAAAGAGACACAATGACCTCCCCTGCCATACATGTGAATCACTCATGATTAGCTGGGCTATATAACATGTCTGTCAATCCACGTTGGCCATGTGGTAGACAAATGACAGACCGCTACCATGTTTCTTCCCCAGGTCCCCAACTACGTCTTCTGTACTCAATGGCCTAACACCTATGTTGTACTGTGCCACCAATGTGGAGTGGGAATCTGCATTGAATACTGATACTCCCCCTCCCTTGTTCAAGTGTTGGGGCCGACAAGAATGGTAACAGCTATAACGTGGTAGTACTGGTGTGCTCCTGTGAAACCTGAAACAGGTTCATGTTACTGCACAGATATCGATGTCCAGAATGCTAGGTAGGGTTTTGAGTGCGTGCATCCTTGGGTCTAGACGTCCAGTGTTGAGTAGCATCACTCTTACTTCCTCATCCTTTGTGATACAAATGGATGTGGGTTTGCCTTATGAGCCTTGCCTAATACAGGCACTATGGGTGCAGCAGGAGGCTCCGCCAAATGTCAATAGGACTGTGGTGACAGGTGCAAGCTGTCCCTAACAAAGCATACCACCCTAAGATGGCAGGCATTGGCACACCTGTGAATGACACCAGTATGTCAGTCAATTGTTGGAAGGGATCATCGTGCCTTGATATTGTGGCATCGTTCTAGGTGAGGGTAGGATGCTACTCAAGGTCAGGGTCAAACTGTCTCGGGCTACGTGCTCAGAGAGCTCTGTAATGTCTCATGTCATGTAGTCCAGGGAGGAATGTGTCAGGCCATTCACAGCAGCATGGACATTGACTGAGTCATACCTGTACCTGCCTTGGGGTTACCTGAGTGTTTGTGTTATGTGGCAGGTCATAGTGCCTGACAGGCTGCACACCGTGACCCTCACCTTGTTAAGCCTGGTGAACGTGATGTGAGTGTGCCTGATGATAGAGGCACCTAGTACAGGTGTATGAGGTGTGTTGTTAACTGTTAATGGCTGTGAGTGTTCAGCACATTGGCTTTGTGTGATATGTATTGCACATGTTCGTTTATGTGGTAGTGGTTGCCTGGATGTCTGCTTAGGAGGTCTCTGCTGCATAGGCAGAGCTGTGGTCTGAGCCTACAAGTATGATCATGTGTGATCATGTGTTAGGTCCGCTGTTGTGGTAAGTCTACGTGAGACTGGAAGTGTAGTGAGTGATCCCCTTTGCCACCTGACTGGTTATGGCGGTATTGAGTAGACAGAGCCTAGCCTCCAGTCTGGTATATGGTTGCATCACTCACATGAGTTTGAATTTGTTGTTAGGAGGAGGGTTGTCTGTGTACATGCATCTGTTCTAACATTGTCTCTGGAGTACCACACTCACCAGCTGGACTGGGGAGGGAACTGACAACTGACCTCTGGACATGCTACAATACTATTGTGAACTCTGTAATCACTAATGATTGAAAACAAGGTCCAGTGGGGAGTGAGGGTGTACTGACATTACCTACAACTGCTGACTGATATAAAAGTGTCAGTGAGCAAATGCCAGGTAACCTAAGTGCAATGTGTCACAATTAAGTAAATGCAACAATGACAAGCAGTCACTTGCTGTCATGTGTAACATGGAAGTACGTACAGTAAGCAATGCAGATATCAGTAGTGAGTCACAGATGTGTTGAGAAGATGTGTACTATGTGGAAGTAGCATACCAGTGAAATAACAAGCTAACAGATAACAAGCATATAAACAAAGGTAGATCCAGGAGGCCTGGATGTAGTGTTTGCTACAACAAACAAGGTGTAGCAATGTCAGTAAGATACAGCTCAGATATGCAGGCACTATAAACCTGAAACCAGATGTCCCCAGCTATGAATGGCAGAGTACAGCCTATTGTCACACACGAGTGCAGACCACAAACCTCGTTAATGTTAAATAACTGGCCTGAAGGCCAACTGCCCATACCAGAAGTAATACACTTGTACACTGGGCCCACAATCAGCAGTTCCCAACTTCAATGGATGAAAGATATGTGTCCTGCCACCACAGTGCTTGCCACCAACCTCCCTAATGTAAAACAACCAGTCTGAAGGCCAAGTACTTAGTACAAATGACATAGAATGATAGCTACACTGTAATCAAGTTTTAACCAAGCAGTAATAAGTAGAAGTTAACACTCCCTGTATAGAATGTGTACCATGTATTGTTGAGATACTATGCTGATAACCTGTTTGTGTACCTTTCCAGATAGACATGACACCAAAAAGGAATCCTGCCTACTCTGCTGCAGAGGATGACGTGATCCACCAGAGCCTGGTGCGTGACTAAGCCATCCTGTTCTCACGCACCACCCAGAATCAGCAGGAGAGGTCTGCACTGTGGCAAAACCTTGTTAGCAGGATAAATGATGTTGGCATGCATGATAGGACATATGAGCAGGTGAGACATCACTGCAGTGATTTGATAAGAAATGTCCGCCAGCGTGCTGCAGATATCTGCAGGCAACAGGTTGCCACAGGTGGGGGGGTGGCCACACATCCCCCCCTCACCAGACAGGAGGGGCTACTGCTAAGTGTTGTGGATCCAGCCCCAGAACAACAGCAACAATCATGCATCCTGATGGAGGTTGGATCCACACAGCAGCAAGACAGCGAGCGTGCAGGTAAGATGCCATATTCATTTATTGTTATTACTTCTACATTTGTTGACCCAGATAGTCTAGCTGGATATAAGTTCATTTTCAGTAGAGGCCTGTGGAGAAAAGCTCCACACATAACGTAATAAAGGCAGACAGACAAGTTGTTAATACAGACAGCCAACATAATAGAATTGTACACCAGCCTGTTAATTAAATCAACATACATGTAAGGAAGTCAAACAGTTTAGAGTCATACACAATGTACCGATGGTTTCAAAGCAATCCTACCTAAAGCATAATGGTTATGCAATAATGCAAAAGCCATATACATAATAGTTAGGGCTCAGAAGGGTAGAGAAGTAGAAGGAGTATGACAGATACAATGATATGGAAGAGGCAGGAGTCAAGAAGGGAAGTGAGGAAAAGAAGGAAGACAGTCAAGAGGAGGTGGGAGGGATGGGAGAAGTAGGTCAGAGCATAGAAGGACATCAAGGTGAAAGAAACAGGGTGGAAGCTAGTTTCTATGCACAATGAGGGGTTAAAGGTGAAGAGAGGGTAGGGAGAGGGACGTTAGCCTGGACTCCAAGAAGAACAAAGCCAGTGGTTTTGGAAGTACAGTTTGAGTTGACGTTTGAAGAGAGGTAAGGGTGAGATTAGAGTTAACTCCTGGTATGTACATATGACTGTTCTGTACGCTGTTACTTCATGCACGCATAAGGTGTGCATGTGGTATGTATCTGTCATCATGATATATATACAGACATGATGTGCAGCTGATGTGTATAAGGGAACTAGTGTACTACTGTACTGTATCATGTGCAAAACGAATGGCACACATGTGCCCACTGACATTACTCTCTTCACACTTCCAGGTCCCTCCCATCTAGCAATGAGGCAGGCCATACATGCTGGTGAGTCTTTTAACATTATCCGTAAAACAATTTATAAAACTAGGAAGAGTAGTGTAACTCTGTAGTAGACATGCTGGTGACTGTGTTCACAATAACTGTAATTGACAGGTAGTAAATTGAGTAGTGTAACACGGTACTGATGTGTGTGTTTACTGTGGGGTGTGCATGTGTGCAAGTGTGCCTGTGCCCAAGTGTGCATGTGTGTTAGTGTCCATGAGTGCATGTGTCCATTTCTGAATGTGTGCATTAGTATTGAAGTGCATCTCTGTCAAATATGTATTGAGACTGTAATCTGTGTTCCATGTTTTCCTCCCGTAGGTTCTGGTGCTGCTCTGGTGACCTGCAGCAGGGAACCTGAATCTTGTGCCCCAGGTACTGATGATGATGAAATGTCTGTAATGGTGCAGGAAGGTGTGTCTGGGTCCGCCATTGGTCAGCCAATTGACAGTACACAGCTTTCAACCCGTCAATGCGCACAGTCACCGTGCCGTTACATCCTTTGTCACCATTATCCCTAGGTGATGGACAGTCAGCAGTGGGCATAGATCAGGGTAATGTGGTACCTGTGGTACATGCATCCCCACAAGGCAGCCATGAGCAGGGGCCTCCAATGGTACCACGCAGACAGTCGCCCATGGGTTCTCGTGGGCGCATCCGTGGCCGTACTGCCTCTGGCCGACGTGCCCAAGGAGGTATGTCAACCTCCACTATGTTTAGAACTGTCATGCAGGCACAGGCACGTATGGAAAGGTACACCAGACAGGGTCTGAGGGAGCTGAGAGCATGTCGCACAGCCATGACAGACGGCATGCGTGATGTTGCGAATGCTATCCGTAACTTCACAGATGTCGTTGACAGACGTTGTGGGGGCATAGAACAGCTGCTCCACAACCAGATGTCCATGGGCCAGGGCGATGGTGTGCGTTTGCGACATCGATGTGGCCGTATGCCAGCAAGAGCACCAGCTGGCAGTGGCCGCGGACGACAACAGGCCCACTCGCGCGCCTCAAGTGCCAGCACCAGCCCCAGCAATGCTGGGTCTGTGCTGTCATCCAGACGCCCCAGGAGACCACGTGCACGTGGCTCTGGACAGTCCCAACAGGGAACTGTGTCCAGTCAACACACCCCTGCTTCCGATGACAGTACCCAGTCTGGGTTAGTACCGGATACGACCCGTAGCACCCCTGCCAGGCACAGGTACCGTGTCCGTGCCCACAGACACTGATCTGGATGACCTGACAGGTGCAGTCTGTGGCTGTCCACAAAACCCTGTACATGGCAGCCATTATGTGGGACTGTGTGCGTGCTTACACACATGCAGAAACCTAACACCTAGGGCAAACACATACACACACACACTGCACCAACAATGGTCCACCCTGTACTGCTGCCCCTCACAAACACACATACACACACATGTCAATTGGTGTTACCAGTGGCCGGCTTGGGCATACCTAACCCACACCCTGTGCATATGATGACACTGTGCCACCTTCTGCATACTACAACATCGGTGCAGGTAAAGGTAAACACGTTGCTGATGCACAGGGTGACTACATAGATGTGTATAAGTAGTAACATGTTGGTAACTGTTGACTGTTGCAGTATAATTGTGTGTATATCCCAGCAGTCCTGCTGCAGTAACTGTATGAATGTCCTCAATTGTTATCTGCACCCATACTACTTAACAAAGTGTACCAGCTGCACACCATCACATGCTAACATTGACTATGGCAATGCGCATCTTGTGCTGTTATGTAGATTCAGCTACATGTATCTGTTCTGTCACACATGCATTCATACACACCCTGCTACCCACACACATGCACATGCTCACCTGCCATTCCCATTATTTATCACCCTACATGAGTAGCTGTTGATACATGACAGGTACACATTTGAGAAGTGCACTATGTTGTTTACTACTGGCATCCCCTTCTCTACCTGTACTCACAGGGTGCAGGCAACCTCATCAGTTGAAAGATGTAATGTGCATCAGGTACTGTAGTACCCTGATTGCCACATCAAACATGTTTCCCATATGGAAATGCACACACAGACACATCCCACATCCACACACTTGCCACATTCAGGCTTCAGAACACTATCTAGGTATATTCGGTACATGTGCGTGTTACAGTAGCATGTAACACTATACTGAGTACTGGCAGTTAGTTGTCTGTTGTCATGTTGTCTGTATAGAATAAAAGAATTGTTTGATTATCCTACTCCGTTTTGTGGACAGGACATTACTTGAAGAAGTGTTACCTTACATGTGTTATCAGTACCACCACCTTCTGTTTTGTAGTTTTGTTTGTATAGGGTGCTATCAACATCACTGCTTGTTAAGGGTAATGACCACCCTGCAGTGCATAGCCCCATGTGGCAAAAGCCACATCCCACCCCATCATTGTGCACACACACTAACCCCACCAACAGTAAAACACATACTTTCCATTTGCAAGATTCAAACCCATACCTAACTGTGCAATGACAGTAGAAACAGACACATTAGCAGAGTGTGCTATTTGCAGCAGTTGGAGAAATCTTTACTAATGCTGTACTTAGAGGGTGCTGACATCATCTGTGTGTAGGAGGAGGGATGTGCACCCTGTAGTGTGTTCTCCCAGTTGGCAAAAGGCAGTTAACCCTCCCAGTATAGTGCACACACATAAACCACACTCATACTAACACACATTCATTCCCTTTGCAGGATTCAAACCCCTACCTAACTACGTTATGACACTGAAGAAAGACGATTAGCAGAGCGCTATGCAAATTACTGGAGGACTTTACTACAGGTGATATAGTTATACAGTCCTGACATCATCAGTGTTTCAAAGGGGATCTGCATCCTGTACGATACTGTCACAGTTGCTAATAGGGACATTTCCCACACACACACATCGATGTGTTGGAGGTTTGCATATGTGGGGGATCCAGAGCTCCAGTGTGATTAGTATATGGTTTGATTGCAACAATGAGGGATATACTCCCAGTGGTGAGCAGTTTGTACTCATGTTTGTAAAGATCAGCTCTAGTATATCTGCCCCTCTTGTGGGAAGGTTGGTTACCTGTTCCATAGCCAAAGAATGTCTGATCAATGGGAACCTTAGAGCTTGGGTATTGTGGCTTGTGTAATGTTCACAGTCTATGTTTGGGTAGCTGGCATGACCCAGTATGATGGTGTTTGCAGAGTAATCTAAACTCTCCTGTGTCAGCATGAAGGCTGTGTGGGAGTCCTGAGTTTGAGAGGGTGCTGTAAGAGCTCCTCTGTGTCTCTTTCCATGTGGTCCAGGGAGGTACGTCTCAGGTTGTTTGCACCAGCATGGACAATGTCTGCCTCATAGCTGTACTTGCTGTGGAGTGACCTGTGTGCCTGTGTTATGTGGCACATTCTATCACCCAACAGGTAGCTGACTGTGACCCTCACCTTGCTCTGTCTGGAGGCGGCATGTCTGTCAACAGCTCATGTCAAGCAAGTGCACACCCCTCATAAATGATGTGGAAACCTTCAAAGGCCCAAGGCCTGTTGAAAATATGGACCAGACTGCAGATACCTGTATAGAGGCATTCTGTGGACACATTCAGGAATGCATGGATCATGAAGCCACATATGAAAGCATGACCCAATTCTCCAAAGGCAGATGTCCTGGGCGACACCAGCCATAAACACACTATACAATAGAAGGATGATGCCACTACATGATACAACAACCTCCCAAAATGTGAAGGCACCACTGATGAGTATTGGAAGACAACTACAGGCACCCATATGATTGTCTAAGGCCATCTTTGAGAGAGGATTCCACAAGCCACTGAGGATAATCACAAGGCTGCCTGTAGTTATGTTAGTAACCTGGGTGGTACTACCCAGATATGCTCAGAGGTAATCCAATATGTCACACAAAATATAAAACACACAGACATTGCCATCATCCTAGTGGACAGGTTCAATGCTGCCTTCTCTCCCCACCACACCAAAAGGGCAAATATGTCTCGCAGCACAGTGCTTCCCCTGACATCACAGATGCTCAGGTAAGAGATGCCCTTCCCAAAGCAATAAACACTGCATCAATGGGACCAGACAGTGTCCCAGGCTGTGTCCTACATGAACCACAAGAAGAGCTACACCCAGACATAACACCACTGTTCAATCCCAGCCTTAATACACGATATGTGGCCAGAGAGTGGCATACAGCAACAGTGGTCCCTCAACATTCAGGTGGTGCCGTCACGGATCCTGGACACTACTACCCCATATGTCTGACTAGCTTTGTCTGCAAAGCTATGGCAAGGATCATCATGAACCTCACATATCTAGATATTGTGGACCTACAGACATGTCACCATACACAGTTTGGCTTTGTCAATGGCAAATCCTGCCTATCAAACCTGTTTGATTTCTTTGAAACAGTCACCAAGGCCACTGTCAAGGGGTAGGAGGTCCACACAGCCTACCTGGACCTTGCATAAGCCTTGGATACAATACCCCACTTGTGCATTCTAGGGAAGCTCACCAGTGTACATATTAACCCCTATGTCACTATGGGTATTGCACAGTGGCTCAAGGGCAGAACACACATGGTAGAATTGCTGGAGCCATGTCAGCCTCCAACCTGGTACAAGTGGTGTCCCACAAGGCACAGCCCTAGGAGCTGTCATGTTCATTATATATTTGTCATAGGTACAGGCCAACATGGAAGTACTGTGGCTCAGCAAGTCGCAGGTGACTGCAGACCGAACACCATAATCAACTCACCAGCTAACACACGCATCCTCCAACAGGGACTCTTGCAAACACATGACTTGTGCCACAGCCATGGCCTCAACGTGAATGACAGAAAGAGTATAGTCATCCCCTTTGTCAAACACTAAGTGACCACAACGTACCACATATGTGTTAATCCAGTAAGTGCAGACCAAGGAATTATGGACCTTGGGGTACGCGAGATTGATAGCATTCTACCATTTGACAACAACATGGACAAAGTGGTTAGGTAAGCATGTTATATGGGCCACATCATCATGGGATCCACATGTAGGCCAGGGGAGGACATTGTGCCCCTTTACTCATCCCTCATCATGCCCATAATTGACTATGATGAACCTGTCGACATGCACCTTACCAGACACCTGCAGCAACTGGAGATACCACATATGTACCTCGACAAGGGGATCAAAGTGCTCAAACAGATGCCACATACTGACTGGTTAAAGTAGCAGCAGCTCTACTCAGTGACATACTGCCTCTTCATAGGCAATCTGTGCCTGACATAGAAGGCCAGGTCATACCCTCACGTAATGGCCATGCTGCATCTCAGAATATCCAGATCCCACCAGGATACACGCTGGAAATACTTGAACCTCAGGAGTGATATACATAGGACATGGTGGAGGGGCACATTCACAACTCAGAGGCTCCCTTCATTCCTGATTATTATCCCAATAGAGGTTAGGCAGACTG
Organism: Protopterus annectens; assembly: GCF_019279795.1. Taxonomy (NCBI): domain Eukaryota; kingdom Metazoa; phylum Chordata; order Ceratodontiformes; family Protopteridae; genus Protopterus; species Protopterus annectens. The sequence goes on along the minus strand of NC_056737.1, from coordinate 1,307,627,487 downwards.
ACTCAGTGACTATCTTCAAGAGCGATATTAATGACTGGATGTGACATTGTAGGGTTACCCTGGGTATCACTTATGTGTCACTGTGAGAAAGAGGCACAGTATACTAACCTTGGAAAAGGGCATAGCAAGACAGATTCACAATGCATGTTGAAAGGCACACACATTCTGGCTAGGTGGATACATGCCCTGGGCAGATATCCCTGTACAAACCTATGGACCTATGTCTCTTTTCACCATTGGCCCTATGTGCTGTCAATCACCAATGTAATCTCAATACTCGGTAGCATGTGCAAAGGTCAGTTGTCAGTCACCTCTATGGTACAGTTGTGGAATATGTGTGTCATGTAGTAATGTCACAGCTGCCACATGTACACAGTCAACCCTATCCCCTACCCATTGATGTACATCACATGTATGAGATGGAAACACATGGCCAAACTGTAACAACAACATACAAGTCAGTCAGATGCATGCACACATATGACTCAGTCATTGTCCATGCCACCACAGCTGATGTGGGATGTCGCTCACTGGGATACATGATAGGGAACATGGAAGGGATCACTGAGCAAGTGACACAGGCTGGTAGACCCCTGACCTTGGTTGGCATCAGACCCTCACCAGGGATTCCTACAAATTACTGAATGCTAATAAATAAGTGTAGCTACAACACCCTAGCTGAATGGTTCTTAGCATGCAGTCACTGCATTGCTATGGAATACTTTCTTACCACTCCCACAACAGGTGAGAACATGCAGCTCCTGTACATCAACAACATGTAGACTTTATGCCCCAGACCAGGTGAGCATCCCTCACTACTAGGCTGACAGCATCTACATCTCACACTGTATATACACATCCCACATGCAGCACCTGCACAGAAGACCACGGTCATAATGTTACCCTGTGCAAATACCATGTATTCACATGTGGCAGGCATCACACATGGTAACTATTGAAAGTCACAAGTACATATGTGTATTTGGCACACACATACATCATGTGTTCATTGCCATAACCGGTGTAATCAATGTCATGCATTATTGTGAGGGACAACCCACACACATGGGCATTCTGTGTGTGCACAACACACATGGCATGTCTGTAATCAAAAGCCATACATAATTGTGATATCGTTTAGAAAGGGGTATGTGCATCCTGTAGTGTGTTTTCCCAGTTGCCAAAAGGGATATATCTATCATACACACTTACCCCCCTTCACACACACTTGCCACCTGCTGGATTCAAACCCCTACCTAACTATGTTAAGTTAACTACAGACGGACGCATTAGCACAGCGCGCTATTCGCATTACTGGGAGATTTCTTTTCCCCTGATATACTTATAGGGTGCTGACATCATCAGAGTTTAGAAAGTGGAATGATCATCCTGTGGTGTGTTTTCCCAGTTGCCAAAAGGGATGTTTTTTTCATACACACACTTACCCCCCTTCACACACACTTGCCACCTGCTGGATTCAAACCCCTATCTAACTATGTTATGACACTACAGACGGGCGCATTAGCACAGCGCGCTATTCGCATTACTGAGGGATTTCCTTTCCCCTGATATACTTATAGGGTGCTGACATCATCAGAGTTTAGAAAGTGGAATGATCATCCTGTGGTGTGTTTTCCCAGTTGCCAAAAGGGATGTTTCTTTCACACACACTTGCCACCTGCTCGATTCAAACCCCTACCTAACTATGTTATGACACTACAGACGGACGCATTAGCGCAGCGCACTATTCGCATTACTGGGGGATTTCCTTTCCCCTGATATACTTATAGGGTGCTGACATCATCAGAGTTTAGAAAGTGGAATGATCATCCTGTGGTGTGTTTTCCCAGTTGCCAAAAGGGATGTTTCTTTCATACACACTTACACCCCTTCACACACACTTGCCACCTGCTGGATTCAAACCCCTACCTAACTATGTTATGATACTACAGAAGGATGCATTAGCACAGCGCGCTATTCGGATTAGTGAGAGAATCCTTTTCTCCAATATACTTATCGGGTGCTTACATGATCAGTGTCTAGAAAGGGGGATGAGCATCCTCTGGTGTGTTTTCACATTTGCTAGGGGTAACATTTGGACCAAGTGTGTGAGCATGCCCAGTTCAGCCTTCCCATGGCATGTTGTGTGAAAGATGTCTCATTTATCTAAGTGTGTGAGCATGCCCAGTGTGGGCTTTACATATGTTGAACTCTGCAGCCCATCACATTTGTGAATGAGTGTGACCTTCAACAAATACCTCCAGTTTATGGTTGTGTGTTCTGTGCCATGTTGTGTAGTTACTGTCCAAATGCTTTTTGTGTGAACAAAACAGGGAGTATACTGTGCCTGCAGGTTTTGCATGGGATACTTTGCACACAATTGTCAACATCCGTTCATACTGACCTAACACTGTAGCACTGTCTAGTGTAGTGTTTCAGTACTTTCACTGTGGTGGTCAGTATCCTGGGCTTTAGTCCTATCACTGCTTTACATTTCCATAGTGTGCACAACAGCCTGGTTAGGGTCCAGTTGTGCACATCTGCACAAAGGCAGTGCCTCTACAGACCCTGTTAATTGCTGCCCCATAAGCTTAACAAGTGTAGTCTGCAAATCTATGGAGAGGATCATAATTGAGCTCATAAACAAAGATATAGGGGACATGCAGACATTGTACCCATCCCATTTTGGCTTGGTCAGGGGCAGATCATGCCTTTTGTACTGGGTTGACATCTTCAAATTGGTCACTTAGGCCATTGTTGGGGAAAGGCAGTCCATACAGCCTACCTTGGCCTTGCAAACATTTTCAACACAATACCCCACTCAGGTATTGTGGAAAACCCTAACAACTGAAATGTAAACCCATATGTCACAAGATGGGTTGCAAACTGGCTTAAGGACGGAACCCACAGGGTTAGAGTTGCTGGCACTATGTTAGACTCCAGGCTGGTCACAGGTGGTGTCACACAGGGCTCAGTCCTTGGCCCCCATTGTTTGTCATGTACTTCCCAGAAGTACAGGCCAACATGGGAGGACTTTGGATGACAATGTTAGCAGATGACTGCACACTGGGCACCATAGTGGACAGTGCATCACACACAGATATCCTTCAGAAGGGACTCACAGTAACTGATAGCTGGTGCCAGGGCCATGGCCTGAAGTCAAAGTGCACAACATGTGTAGACATACCCTTCAGGAAAAGCAAGGTGACCCCAAGCTACCATATAGGTGGCAATCCTCTAAGCACAGAGGAGGTTATCATGGACCTGGGGACCCAGGTTGACAGTCGCCGTTCTTCTGAGACTCATATTGCTAAAGTGGCTAGGAAGACCTTCTACATTGCCCACCTGATCAGGATGGGATTCACATCCAGATCTAGTGGGTCATTGTTCCCCTGTACTCTTCACTTATCAGACCGGTGATCGAGTCGAATGCCCTATTCTGGCTGTATCTCACCCAACATCTGCAGCAATTGGAGACACCCTGACTGTCCCTCACCTAAAGGATCAAGGAACCCCAACAGCTGTCATATGCTGCCAGATTGAAGACACTCACACTCTATTCACTCACATACCGTCTGCTTAGAGGTGACATGTGCCTGACATGCGAGGCCATGTCCAAACAGAGATTAATGGACATGCTCCACCTCAGACTCAGAAGATCCACCTGAACCACTAGTGCAGGTGACTTACACCTTAGCAGGGATGTATGTTGGACATGTTGGAGGGATGGAGTTATCACTCGGAGACACCCTATGCTGTGGAATACAATCCTGGTCCATTTGAGGCAGAGCACCTTGCTGGCTGTGTTCAAGAGGTATCTTGACCTAATGCTAGTCGGAGAATGTGTTTGTCCATCAACACATTGTAAGCGTGTTTGCCATGTCATATGTCTTGTTTAGTATACTGTGCCTCTGTCTACCTGTGACATAACATTGATACCCAGGGTAAACCTCCCATCTCCCATCCACTCATTAGGATTCCTGTTGAGGGACTCAACCAGTGTCTCTATGGACAACCTGTACTGGTAGTTTACTCATGTCGGGGTGGCTTCTGTGTTTTGGATAATGCAGTACAGCCTGTCCTATATATGTCAGTGCTGGGGTTCAGGTCCCTCATGTGCATAGCTCCCTGCCATTCAGATTGTACAAGGTGCAGCATGTGCATTGATTCCAGCTTGGACATGGCTTTCTACATCAGGCACAGCTTGCATCTGGGTGGACAGCATGGCAGTGTGTGGAGCTGCACTCTGTTTAATCAGACTACACATTACATGTGTTCCAGCTCTGTCATACTCCTGGTGAGGTACTGTTGTGGACTTTACAGGTGCTGGATGTGTGTGCATGAGGTACACCCCACAGGGGCTGTTGTGGTCATTTCTACTGCTGATGAAAGATAACTGCAGAACCAGAATGACCTCCCCTTAGCTAGATGTCAGACAGCATGGACCATACAATCACAACTGAAAACAGAACCCTCTCCACAAAGGGAAAGTGTCCTGTCTGGTGGACCCCAGCCATAAACAAACTGTATGACAGATGAGGGTTACTAATGCAAGACAGAGCTACATCTCCAAAAGGGAAGACAGCTGTGATCAGCACTAGTAGAAAGCTACATTATCTCATAAAGACATGCAAGGTCAACTTGGGGACATAAATCACCAAAGACAATGAAGGTAACCACACTGCTTTCTTCAGTTATGTCAGACACCTGGTTGTGAACCCTCGGATATGCTCAGAGTTGGTACACAACAACATATATTCCAGTGACCTGACAGATATTGGCAACATTCCGGCGGACAGCTTCAGTGCGATTTACCCCCTCCCTCACCCCCAAAACAAGATAGTTATCACTGCTGTATGTAACCTCACTGTCATCTTGGATGTCCATGTGAGAGCCACACTCAGCAAAGACAAGTACACAGCATCCATGGGACCTGCTGGTATCTCCAGTTGCATGCTATGTGAACTCCAGAAGGGGCTGGACCCATATATACAACTGCTATTTAACCTTAGTCTTGCTACAGGATATGTACCTGAACACTGGCATACGGCAACAGTGGTCCCACTCCACAAAGGAGATGCCTCCACAGACCATGGCAACTACCACCACACAAGCTTAACCAGCCTTGTCTGCAAAGATATGGGAGGAGTCATGGAGCTCTTACACAGACACATTACTGACCTACGGACCCTTGTTCCCACCTAGTTCAGCTTTGTACAGGGCAGATCCTGCCTTTTGCACCTTTGCACCTGAAAAGTACCTACCATGAAGATCAGGGTTCTTCAACACATGTAATATGCTTCCAGAATAGAGGAAGTCCAGCTTTGTTCAGTGTCATACCGCATACTTACAGGTGACCTATGCCTGACATACAAGACCATGTCCAATCAGGATTTGGTGGACATGCTCCACTGCAAGCAATCCAAATCCACCAGAGCCATGAGAGCTGAGTATTTGAACCTCAGCACATACATGTATAGGACATGCTGGAGGAACAGAGTCATAACTCAGAGGCATCTCACACTCTAGCAGAGTATCCCAGTTCATGTTTGACAGAGTCCCTCACTGACTCTCTTCAGGAGACATCTGGACAACTGCATATGAGACGGAGGCACAGACTAGACAGAGACACAGTCATGTTATTCAATTACGTAAGGTGGTCATAATGTGTCACTACTAAGTCAGAGGCACAATATTCAGAATCTATTCTGTACACTTATTACCACTATAAGGGGTGGCAATAGCCACATCACTATGGCTAGGCTTATACATGCACTAGGGCAGATAGCCTAGTAGTACACTATGACACTATGAAACACCGGTGTATGTGCAGCTATTGTCAATCAAACAGTATGATGTGGCTTGGGGGGCTTGATATCTCCCTGTATTCCAACATTGTTTTGTCTATTCCTTCTAGCATGTCTAGGGATCAGTTGCTAGTGTCCTCTCCTGCTCAGCTGGTGAACCTGGGAATATTGAGGCACTGTTACACTTGCCTCATGTACACTGACAACCCTCTCCTTCTGCCATAAAACACACATACATGTGAGAGATGCAACTATATAGCCAAAGTGGAGGCTGAGCTCTCTCAACATAGGACTAGCAAGACCAGAGAGAAGGTGAAGGTAACCACACACACATCTTTAATCCAGTCTCACATGGCACTGTCACAACTTAAGATCATACACATAGACACACAGAGACACTCTCGGAGGCTCTGATCAGAAGTCTACCAGAATGGCAGTGGCCACCACAGCAGACACTCACACAACTGCCTCCACAGGGCACAGCACATGCAACACATTGACCACAGAGTCGGTGTGCCAAACAGTCACAGCCCTTAAGGCCAAACACAATGCCAGACACACTTGTCATAGGTGACTCCATAGTCAGACACACTGATGTCCCACTCACCAGATCAGGTACAGAGGAGGTCACAGTAAGCTGCCTATCGGGCACTGGAATCCACCACATAATGCAAGCACTCAGGTCACTAAACTGCAAGTACAGGTCTGACCCAGTCATAATCCATGCTGGTGTGAACGACCTGAGATGTACCTCCCTGGACTACATGGAAAGAGACATAGAGGATCCCTCTGATTATGTAGGCCAGGCAGGTATGACCCTGACCTTGCAGTATCCTACCTTCACCAAGTATCATGCCACATAAACAGAGACAAGATGATCAGCTGTAGTATTTTGCTTAGACTATGGTGTCATTCTAAGGGGTCCAATGTCTGTCTGCCTGGGATGACATGCTGGACAGGCCACGGTGATTTGCAAGGGACGGCTTGCACCTGTCACCCTGGGCTTCTGGATTTCAGATGATGCTCTTGCCACCCCATTGTGCCTTTTTATGCAAGATTCAGATTCTACACCTACCACCCTAGAACACAGTAAAGGAAAGACACTAAGGGTAATGCTGCTCAATGCCCAAGGTCTCAACCTCAAGCTGCACACACTCTATGCCCTTCTCAGTATGTAGCACATTGATGCCTGTGCTGTGCCTGAAACCTGGTTCACAGCTTCTGACAGCACCCGGCACTATCGGGTGTTACCTCATATCATGCATTCCGGCACCAGCATCCCGACAACACCAAGAAGGATGGTGGGTGTCCATATTCATCAAGGACACCCTCACCTCATGGTTGGTGGCAACACACGATGCATCGGAGACCATCCAGGTGCCAGTGACCGTAGGCAAGACTGCTCTGCAGTTTGTAGCATGTTACATGCCACCGCTCAAACTCAGGTACCTCACACAGCTATCCTGCAAACACTGAAGGGGATAAATGTATCTCCAAACACCATCCTACTGGGTGATTCCAACTATCCACATATAGACTGGGATCACTAATCATGCCACAACACTCTAACACAAAGGTTCTAAGAGTTCATACACTGAAATGCCATGGAACAACTGGTCCCAATCCCCTCAAGTGGAGGCAACATACTAGAACACATCATCACGAACATGGGGTCACACTGTTCAACACCAGACGTATACCCATCATTGGTGAGATCAGATCATGAACTACTCTCAGTGGGAGTCCACATCCCACCCACACCCCAGATGGGAAAAGAAACAGTGAAGACCTTCTCAAATGCCGACTTCACATTTCTGAGGACTGGTGTGGTCTCTTTCAAGGCCCCAGGCCAGCGGACACCATTACCCAAGCCACTGTATCACTTAGAAATGCCTTCTACCAGCACCTCCAGGACTGCATGGATCAGGCAATCCCAAAAAAAAAAGACTCTTTGTACCACAGGCAAGCATCCAGTCTGGTGGACCCTAGCCATAAACAAGCTGTACAACACAAGGAAGGAGCTACTACGAGATAGAGCGTAATCCGTGGGGGGAAGACACCCTGCTCATTGTGAGTAAAACACTGGGTTCCCCATACAATCATCCGAGGCATGTTTTGAGAGTAAACCCACTCAGGACTCCAGGGACAATCATGAGGCCTTTTTACCTATGTTTGAAACCTGGGAGGAACTCCCAGATATGCTCAGACTTAGTTCAGAATGATGTTGATATCACTGCACCTACAGACATTGGCAACATACTGGCTGACAGGTTCAGTGCAGATTTCTCCCCCCCCTTCCCCAACTGGAGGGGTATGTACACCAGAGGATTGTAGCCCCCCAAACATCTCCACTGCTGGGGTGGGAACTGCTCAATCCAAGGCAGAAAACACTTTATCCATGGGACCAGATGGTGTCCCCAGTTGTGTGCTCCATGAACTCAATGAGTAATTACACCCGCAGTTAGGGCAGCTGTTTAATCTTAGCCTCATCTCAGGATATGTTCCCAAGGAGTGGCATACAGCAATGGTGGACCCACTTCACAAAGGAGGTGCCTCCACCAACCCCAGAAACTACCATCCCATCAGCTTGACAAGCCTGTTCTGCTAAGCTATGGAGAGGATCATAATGGGAATTCTAAATGAAGACATAGGGGACTTGCAGACATTGGATCCAATCCAGTTTGGCTTTGTCAAGGGCAGATCATGCCTTTTAAACTTGGTTGACTTTTTCAAAACACTCACCCAGGCCATTGACGTGGGCAAGGCAGTCCACACAACCTACCTTGACTGGCAAAGGCTTTCGACACAATACCCCACTCAGGTATCATTGAAAACATCACCAGCTTAATTGTGAACCCATACATCACAGCATGGGTTGCAAACTGGCTAAGTGACGGAACACACAGGGTCAAAGTTGCTGGTGCCAGTTCGCACTCCAGAGCTGTCACAAGTGGTGTCCCACAGGGCTCAGTCCTGGGCCCACATTTGTTCAGTATCTACTTTTCAGAAGTACGAGCAAACACAGGAGGATTATGGCTGACATAGTTTGAAGATGACTGCAAACTGGGAAGCATAGTTGGAAACCCATCTGACACAGACATCCTTCAGAAGGGTCTCATAGACATGGATAACTGGTGCCACAGCCATGGCCTTACATTAAACACTAAACAATGCATAGCCATACCCTTCAGGAAGAACAAGGTTACCACTACTTCCCATCTAGGTGGCAATCCTCTAAGCACAACGTAGGTTATCAGGGAACTGGGCACCCAGGTTGACAGTGACCTTTTGTTTGACACTCACATTGCCAGGGTAGTTTGGAAGGCCTTCTACATTGGCCACCTCATCATGCAGTGATTCACATCTAGATCAAGGGAGGTCATTGTTCCCCTGTACTCATCACTCATCAGACCAATGATTGCATACAATGCCCCATTCAGATTGGATGGGCCCACAAATTCCTCGACAGGAGGTGAAAGGGTCTCAAACATATTTCTTATGCTGCCCGACTGAAGGAATTCCAGCTGTATTCAGTCGCCACTGTCTGCTCAGAGGTGACCTGTGCCTGACATACAAGGCTATGTCCAACCCAGAATTAATGAACATGCTTCACCTCAAGACCTCTACATCCATCAGAACTACAAGGGCAGGAGACCTAAACCTCAACACAGATATTAATAGGATGTGCTGGAGGGACAGATTCATCACCCAGAGAGTCCATATGCTGTGGAACAACATCCTGGTACATGTGAGGCTGAGCACCTCACTGGCTTTGTTCAAGTGAGATCTTGACCAATGGATGGGAGATTGCAGGTATACCCCAGGGATAACCTCAGTATCACTGCTTGACAGAGGCACAGCAAAATAATGGGCATATTATCCATCAACTTGCAGGGGTGGCAGAAGCCACAAAACTCTGGGCTAGGCTTATTAATGCCCTAGGGCAGATAGCCTAGTATGAACCTATGAACCTATGGACATAGGCCTGGGGCAGTTCCTGCTATTAGGACAGTGGTCTGCAGCAAGCTATATAGTAGTAGTCGGTTTTAGCCATTGGTTTTTGACCATGGCTATTCCATGTTGCTTCTTGTTGTGGTACAAACATGGGTGTGTGGTTATCCATTCTATTTATTGCTAGTCACCCTCATTTTGTATCTTGTTCCATGTTTTTGCACATGTACATCACTGTATGACGTGCAGCTGTTTCCAGGGTCATATGCGTGGATATGGATGTTAGTTGGGGTCCTCAGGTGTGCATATTGTACATGATATTACATTACTTAACACATGGCATTCATGCCTCAGGTGGTGCTGCAGGGCCACCTCTGTCGGATACACATACTACACTCCCTGTACGTTTGGAAGCAGGTTGTGTCATGTTAGGCATCCCTGTTACTGTATGAGTGAGTCAGAGCGGGTATCAGTCCCAGTGTTCCTACTGACCAAGCGTATGTGCTATGCGTTGCCTCTTTGCCAAGGGCAGGGCATACAGGGCAGGCCTCCTTCTGCCTACTGGGACAAGGTCAGATTGTTCCTCCTCCGAGTCACCCCTGCCTGTGGTGGCCTTGGCAATGGTGGGGATGTTTGGCCCAGCCCTGTGCTGGTCCTGCTGCAGCTGTTTCCGCAGGATCATATTATGTAGCATAGCACATATCATGATCATTTGGGTACATGTAGTTGGTGTGTACTGCAAAGCTCCACCAGGTGTGTCCAGACACCGGAACCGTGACTTGAGCAGCCCAAACACACGCTCTATGATATTACGTGTTTGTGCGTGTGCCTCATTATGGCGTTCCTGTTCAGGTGTGTGTGCATTTCTGATGGGTGTCATCAGCCACGGCTCAAGTGCATAACCTGCATCCCCACTAGGTGTCCGTGTGGGAAGTCCCCATTGGCAAATGATTGGTACAGCTGCGTCAGATGCCAGATGTGGGAATCGTGGTAGCTCCCAGGGCAGCCAGCACACACATTCATTATTATGCCCTGGGCATCACACATGACCTGGCAGTTGATGGAGGGTATCCCTTGCGGTTAATGCAGGCTCTACCCGCTCACCGGCTGGTGCTTTGATGCATATGTGCGTGCAGTCTATTGCACCCAGCACCTCAGGGTATCCCGCTATTTGCTGGAAGAGACGCATATTGCTGGCCACAACCTCACGGTCATTAGGGACATATATATGATCACTGACATGTGCTGACATGGCATCCAGGAACTGGTGCAGTACTCTGGAGGCTGATGCCTGTGATATCCCCATCATATCACCAGTTGGTCTCTGGAAGGTACCTGTTGCTAGTATTCTTAGGCCAACACATACCTTGGTTTCTACTGGGATGGGTTCCCCTCTGTTGGTTCTGTGTGTGAGATGTGGCCTGCACAGCTCAACAATCTGCTGCAGAAGGTCTCTGTCCACTCTGTAGCTCTACTATCTCCAGCTCATGTAACCCATGGTAGGTGACCCTGGGCCTGTATACTCTTCTCCTTCTCCTCACTCTGGGTTGTCTGTCAGCGTCTGCATTGTCACCACCCTCAGCAATTCGCCTATGCCTGATTATAATAGCCATGGCAGTCCCTAGCATTTCTGCTCTGAGTTCAGCTTTTTTCAGTTTTCAATTCTGATAGCTTAGTTTCTGGCAGTATCTCTTGTGAGAAACAGCCTGCACTGCTCTTTGTTGTGTTTTAAGTGCTGGGTTGGGCTTCTAGTCTGCCTGTGTAATTGCCTGCTTCTAATTGTTTCCACCAATTAACTCTAGTAGTAGCTTCTGTCAGTTTCCATGTATTTTAGTTGTTTCCTGTTTCCTCTCTGTTTCCTGAGGCGGAGCAATGTGCACACCAGCTTAAACACGCTTACAGTCACTTAAACACGCGTACACATCCTTACACGGTGTTACACATGCGCACACATCCTTACACGGTGTTAGCTAAGCTGATTCATGCTAAAACGCGCGAACACTGCCTTACACACGTGCACGCCCGCACAAACCGTTGTAAACGGTTTGCAACACGCTCCCACATGTTGAACCTGCCTTACATGCGCGCACACGCGTGCATGCACGTATATCAAGAAACTTTGAGTGCAGGGATAGCATATACCCTCAATTTCTTGACTTTCCTAGTGTTCTGTTGGGACACACCTCCCTCCCTGATGTCTGTCTGTCATCTGTTACCTTACATTGCCCTCCAATCTGGTACATTTATTACTATCCTTCCCCCCCGTGATGTTACCTACCTCTTACTCTGTTCCTCCCCCTTCTCTAACTCTTACACTACTCAGAAAGTGCTCATTACCTATGTGGCAGTGTGATTCAGTATTGTAACCCTCATTTACATAGGATTGCCTAGTAATGCTTAGTTACATGTCTTACACGGAGCTTCCCCCCCTTGACAACCACTAAACGGAGGCCATATTGTTTTTGGTCTGCAAGTCCCTCCATTGACATTTAATGTAATACATAAATCCCACAATTGTGGGTTTATAAGCTTCGGTTTTCAGTTTTAGGTAGCGCACCCCGTTTGCGCGGGTGTGCGCTGCAGTTAAACACAAAAATCCCGTGAAAAAAAAAAAAGTTATATAACTTATTTTTGCAACACTTTTTCATGCCAATGGCCACATATTTGGCCATTGGCATGCTTAATGAAACATATGCACCCTTTATTTGGAGCTGACATAGCTCCGTTTTTAATTTTGCAGAAATGTACTCAGTTGTCAGCTGAGTACATTTCTGCAACACGTCCGTTACGGACTGGTTTCTTGTGGATCGCTCAAATACCTCATTTGCATATCTTTGAGCTGCAAATGAGGTACTGAGCATTTCCACGCCCAGTCCGTGTAAGAGACATGTTAGCTGTCTCTTACACGGAGATTTGGGTTGTTCCTGAATCAGGAGGCTTACACGGAGGCTTACACTACTCTTGAACTCCGTGTAAGCCTTCCTGAATCTGGCCCTAAATATATTTCATGTAGCTAACACTTATAAGTATATTTCTAAATGTTAAAAAAATACTTTCTGTAAGAGAATGTCATTAAATTATAAGCAACAGAGCTGGTAACTTTGAGACTATATAAGTTAAGAATTTTATTGCATTTGTTTAACTTTGCTTAGTATGTGCATTGCTGGGTAAAAGAAATGTCAGATCTAAGTAATATGCTAATTAGAAGTGTTAAAGTGCTGGTTATTTTATTTTCTTTGTTCCTGTGTAACACATTCCTTTTACAGGTCATATATGAAGCAATGAACACTTAAAGAAAGCTTGAGAAGGAAAGAATGCTCCACTTGTGTCAGAATGCTGGGTTCTTGCTTCTCTTGCTTCCTGCCTTGAGTTATTCTGAAGAAAATCTAGGTCAAAGTTTATTACCGATGTCTTTGGAGATAGAAAGGAACTTTCTTTCTCTTTCTTTCTTTCTTTTTTCAAGTATGTATATCTGAGAAGTAGTTAGGAAAGGTCAAGTTTAAGCATAGCTAAGTGGGTTTGTGCAATGTGGTGCTCAGCAGTGCTTAAATGCAACTGTAAGCAATACAGAAATGCATAGCTCCAATCACTATATCCTCAGTAGCTGAATGGTTAGAGTCCTGGCCTTGTGTGCAGTAGGTGCACAGTTCAAATACAGGTCATTCAGCATTTTTACATGCAATAGGGAAATGTTATAACATTTTTTATTATGTATACATTGACATTTGTTAACTGGGTTATCCCAGTTGGACCAGAAACCTATTTTCATTGGAGATCTGATGACAAAAGCCCCAGTTATACACAAGTGTTCAATACATTAAAGTTACACTCCAAGATAATGTAGTGAAAAGCATATTTGTAGGAGATATAAAGTAAAATAGATTCACATAACAATCAAGTATCATTAATGAACAATTCATTTCAATAATTTTTTGTAGCTTTGAAAACCTCTGGTTTGCCCATAGATAAGCTCTGTTAAGCATTGCTAAGCCAAGCCATGCAATGCTTAAATAGGACCTGTTTTAGAAATACTTAGCAATGCACAGCTCCGCTTAGCTGGTTTGAGCACTGCTAAGGAATGCCTGTTTAAGCAGTCCTCAGCTCAGCTAAGTTGGTTTGCACACTGCTAAGCATTAATAAGCATTGCCAGTTTAAGCACTACTCAACTAAGCTTAGTGGATTGGAGTGGTGCTAAGCTTCACTTACCAATGGTGGCAAAGGGTGGGAAAACAGCCTTATTTAAGCTGAACAGGTGGGAATACAGCCAGAACGTGTAGTTTGATCACTGAAGGAGCTATGGCTGGAGTTGGAGAGAGTGCACTCTTCTGGGAACAGCAGTGGAGCATGTTGGAGTCCAGGGTCATGGTTGGGCTCCTCCTAAAAGACCATGACAACCGGCTGCTGCAGGGCCAGTATCAGGGGTCCAAATACAAATCTGAGGCCTGGGACTGGCTGGCATGTGACCTCATCAGTGCAACTGGTATCCCTCGCACTGGTGAGCAGTTGCATCGCCACTATGATGACCTAAAGCATAGGAAGAGAGAACTCTTGGCCCAGTGGATCTAAGATGCTTGGGACGATAATACCCAAAAGTTTGTAAGTATAGGAAACATTGATTTACCAAAGTCTAGTATGAATATCTGATAGACAGGTATGCATAATGGTATGTTTCTCTCTCCACAGCTGCAGAGGAGAGAGCTCACGACATGGAAGCCTATGCAAGGTGCCTGGCCAGGTTGCACTGAGAATGTGGTGACTACAGATATATCCTGCAATATGCAGTGATATATTTAAGAAAGAGTACAGTAGTAACTGCCAGTAGATATATTCTGAGTGTACTGCAATATATGTGTTCATAGACCTGGACTGATATAAGTGAGTAATGCCAGGTACAGTTCAATATAGATGAAAGCATGAAACCTGCTAATGTGAAGGAAAGAAAGTTACTACTGCATTAATAATGTTAAAGAATAACAAGTGCATACTGTATTAATAATGATGTTCATGGAATAAAGTACAACTGGATTCATAATGTGAAGTGAATAAATTACCTGTAGTCACAGTTTTTAAGACATAAAGTACACCTGCTGTCACAATTGTTAAGGAAATAACATTAGTAATATATACATTGTGGAATAACAGCTATCTTTCAATGCCTGTATTATGTAAATTGTTCAACAATAAAAAGAATGTTAACTTTTTCATGTCACCCTCAATAAAGGTTTGTTGTGCCAAGTGTTGTGTCTATTTTGGGCGGTTGCTCAAGAAATTGAAGATTACAAGTGTTGTGAAGTAAACAGTGGTATAATTCCATTAAGTGACTGAAGGTTGTCTGATAAAGAACCGTTTAGCTAAAGTGTAGATGTGGAGCTGTACTACAAGATATACTGCAGTATGATATTTGTTGTGCAATATAAGACCGGAACCTTGAATAGCAATATGTAAGGTATTATAGTGTGTTCCCCTCAGGATTGTCTTGTGTTAACCTTTGCATTTCAGCTATATGTATTCCTGAATGCAGTTATGCTGATGCAGGTGAGTATGACACTATAATAGCATTTAGACTGCAAATATACCATCTACAACTATATATGGGTCAGGCAGCCAACCCAGCACCCCGACGTGGTCTGTACACATCAGACATATTCCCATCCACTAGGGATTAAATGTGTACACCTGCATTCCAAGAAGTAATACACAGTTCTCCTACTATCTCTGTCATGCATGCATCTCATGAATGTGTGTTCAAAAGCTACTGCAGTCTTGTGTGACACTGTACCTACATTACCAGGTCAGAATTTGTTATCAGGTGAGCTCTAGGTACATATCAGTCAATGAACACAGCAGTGGCTGAGTAGCTCAGTTTGCTAAATGATATGTATGATGTTAATTTTTTGCACATACAGACTGGGGTTCAAATCCAGGAACAACTACTACTATATATTTATAGAAACAGACAAGTACTACTGAATATGTATAGAAATAGTTATATATTCTTAACAGACATTCTCCCCACAGAAGTACAGGTAAATAAACTGTCTGTAGTAGCTGTTCCAATGGTATACTAATTTGCGTGTCCAGATGTACTAGTTTGTAAACAGCATTGCTCAGCAAGGTGATAAGACTTCATTAAAGTAAAAGTCCACAAGTACACTAGTATTACAAGTTAATATGACAATTAAAACTGTTTATTGTTGTTATGGCTGTATGCTTGGTGTGCCTGTGAATGTTTGCTGATAATCTAACCCCAGGCCTGCCAGTGATGGCAGGATACGTGTAAGCTGTCTGTACTATGCACAATACATGTCTGTCAAGTGTCACGCTGTCACAGATAGTGATCACTGTTGCCAAAACCCTTAAACACAGATTTAACATCCAGTCGAAGTATGTCACTAGCACACTCACACAACATCAGTGCACAGTACACCTTGGTAGTCGTATATGCTCCCCTAACATGTAATAGTCCCCTGTAGTTCTGTACCTGTAGGAGTTACAATTTGTCCCACTCTGTCCCATGTGGATCGCTTGAGAGGTATGTACATGCTACAGAAGATATAGGGCACTTGTAGATACAGAAATGAGAGCATACCTCTAGATTATAGAGCATTACTGTTGAAATAAATATAGGCCTATACTGTTGTTAATGGAATGCCTCCCCCTGCCCCTTTTCTGCAGCACAGATATTATTGTTATACTACAGGTATGGTTTCCATTTCACATATGTTGTTCTCAAAACCTTATGTTGGGCCTTGTGTTTTATTATTGTTACATATTACAATGGTTGCATACTAACATACCTTGTTGAAATACCAATGTTGTTGGCCTTTTGCCATAACTGTTACTGGCATGCTGTTACAATACTGAATGTTATCCCATTTGTTGTTGTGTTCTGTATCCTATGCAATTTTATTGTTCTAGGTTAATTGGAACACCCATGCATGCTGTTATAACTAACATTTAAATGTTCTGTGCATGACTAACCTATACACTCTGAAAAAGCCTCAACACCATAGCACAAGTGGGTAGGCCGGTACCTGCGAACCCACCCACCCCACCTCATCTGGCTGTGGCACCCGGTCCCAGCACATCTGGGAACCAATCTGGAGCTGCCCCTCCGCTGGTCCTGCACCACCCATGGGTAGAACAACCTCAGGGCATGGGGCATATTCCCACCCCTGGGCACGGGCATGGAGAGTGAGTAGTTACCCGGCAACAACTCCCAGGGATGGTGTGCTAGATTCTCCAGTGTGACACAGACAATTGACTATACCAGATCGAGGGCAGACTGGTGCATCTAGAGGGGCAGGCTGGCCCCAGTGCCCAGCCCCCAACACAGCCACTTTTGGGGCCATGAATGAGCAGTGGTGACTGCCCCTGTGTGGGGAGCACAGTCTACTGCTGCCGTCTGGGGGCCTTTGGTCCTCCAATTCCACAACACCCTCCCCGTCCAAGGTGTTTACTCCCCTCATTTGTTATACATCACCCCTGTCTGCCATGTTGTCTGTCTTGTCTGCTTGCAAATGCTACTTCTCCTTCCCAACTTTCCTCTCCACATGTATCTATATCCCTTTCCCAACATTCCACACTCTCCTTAAAAAAAATGGGCATCTGTCCTGCAAAAAAATATCATTCCATACATAGCTCTCCATTTCACTCACACCTACACTGCCATCAATCATCCCATGTCATGCAAACCCACTTAAAACTGTTTTAATCACCTTCTGTCTTTCTGACACACCAGTAAAATGATCTCTCTAGCATGTCTCAAACCCAGGACTCTGCCATCTATGATATAGTGCAGTAGCCAACTTGGCCACTCAGCTTTGAGGACTAAAAATTGTTTCCATAAACTTATCCTCCTTATCAGTGATGCACATCACAAAAAAAAATGTTCAGCCCCTGCCAAGCTTAAACTCAGGACTCTGTCAACTACCGCATGCTGCATTAGCCCACTAGGCCACTCAGCTTTGAAAAACTAGCAAGTGTTCTCATAACTTATGCTGATTATCAGTGATACACAGCAGAAAAATAAACAGCCCTGACAAATTTCACATCTATGACCCCATCAACTATAGCATAGTGCATTAGCCCACTAGTCGACTCAGCTCTGAGGGCTAGCAGGGTTTCCATAAACTTATCCTTATAGCCAGTGACACACTGCTTGTATATATAAAGGCAAAATGACAACGTACTTGGGACTGTGATACAGACACCAAACCGGTACACAGACAAATAAATGTTGATGGATGTACATGAGGCCTAGGATATCAGGTAAAGATCACAACTGCAGACCGTTGTGGAATGTCCACAATTGTGCCACCTACATTTGGCACACTTGTCACATAACCTATGCTGTGTGCCAACGTACTGCCAAGTCAGTACACATTGAGATTATGAAATCATGATAGACAGTTCAGTGTCACACATCATACACATGCAATCACACATATTCATGCCAATCTTGTACAGAAGACTGTATGAATGCACAGATGTCTTGCAAATACACCTGCTATAGTACTGACTCTGTAGCCCAATCTGTTACATTCATAGCATGCTTAACATTTTTCCACCCACAGTCCTGGCTTCCATTCCATTGTGTTGCATGTGAAGTACATGGTTGTCTGAACAATTAAATGACTGAGCTGTGCAATTTTAAGCAGAACTTTTTTCTGTTACTGCAGTCACTGCCACACATATTAGCACCTCAAAAACCTGTAGGTTGGGACACACTTCACAAATATATATAGGTGTCCTAAATGTCGCCTTCCACTACCTGGATGGCACTATTACTTAACATATGTGCCAGAGGCACATGCCTCACCTGGACTGTAATTGGTACCCTCACCCTGGCTATGCTGTGACAACAGAGTGGACACTGCACCCTCACTCACACATACAACTTGCTGTTCCACATTTTGTTTGCAATCCCCAGCATGGCTCCTGGACAGAATGCAGCAGCTGCAGCCTGAACATATGCAGCAATATTTTCAGCTACCTGCTACAGACCTACCATACTTCCCAAACACCTAGAACAAGGAGTCCACACAACACTGATACATAAAGGGGTGGAAGGAAAGGTCAAGTGACAGGGACGTTTGTCGAAGTCTTCCCCTACAACATACACAGCTGACAGACCAGTGGCTACTGCAGTAGCATGCATATTCTGATGAAAATTATATCTGACACTCACATCTGTCTGTCTCCTTACTGACCTCAATCCACATTGTTAAACAGTGAACTGCCACATAATCAGAAAGTCTGTTCACAATGGCCAAACATAGCATGAAAAACTGTGGACATACCACATAAATCCAAACAGTGGATGGTATTTCAACCTACCCTTTGTGATGCTGTAGTCTCCACACCTTGATAATATCTTTCTCACAGGCCAGGAAAAGGGTCAAGTCCTACATGAAGGCCTCAAATACAGCACTGTGTTGACATGACTTTAGCTAATGAAAATGCAACCCAGCTGTTCTGAATGCAATTAGCAAGTCAGAGCCACAGATTGGTGCACAGGCAATCAGCTGTCCATAAGTATTACCTACAAAAGGCAAGCTGCTGCCTATGGTGCACAGGTCTGTGACTCTATCTATAATAACAGACTGCATTATCCTAGCATTCTACCACAGGGTTTCTGCACATAACGGAGTACAGCACTATACCAGGTATGTAATAGTATTCCCCATGTAATCGGATGCAGTTGGGGGATGCAGGCATGGGAAATAGAGATTACAACAATAGAGATCTGTGGTAAATATCTTAGAATTACATGTCATTGTTAGCTGTTTAGCAGCTACAGGCTTCCCTTTTGGCTTTTTCTGCTGTGACACAGATCACAGCTCTGGCCCCTGACTCCCTCCAGCAAAGGTCAGTTCATGTACAAATATGACTAGATTGTGTATTAGACAATAGTGGCAGTCAATAGTGGTGGATACAGCTGCCATATCACATGATGTACTGTCAGACTGCTCCTCTCACTCTGTGAATGTCACACAGGCATAGTTCAGACATTGTCCAGGTGTTCCTGACTGTTACTGATGTACTCTGGCTAGGTCACTGTGTACTCAACACCTGTATATCATCACCTGAGAGCTATGTCTAGCATACCTGTGAAGCCCCTACAGCAGGACATCAGGTTATAGCCAGTAGTAGTGGGGGGACACAGGCTGCACCTCTGCAACTGAGTGTACATATTGAGCATGCAAAGTAAGGGAATGATACAGTACCAGATATTAAAGTGCCATAACTGTTTTCTAAGGTGTCTGGCCTGTGATACACAGATTCCCAACAGTATGGAAACAAACATTACATATTGTCCAACTGTTTTCCAGACATCCACATTTGTCTGGCTGAGGGTCCGCATATATCAGGCACATGTACACATTCTGCAAACAACTGTGTACTACGGATGCTGGACACCCACAAGGAGGATACCCTACAACATGTTTGCAGTGCTGTTCGTAATTGTGTCACACAGATGTTGTTGGAGTGTTCACATACACCTGTGGTACCACTCTCCTATTTGTCAGACAGTGGATGTATGACATAGTATCATTATGTCACTCATAGGGGACACGACACAGTACATGGCAGTGATGGGAGTGGACACATAACAACACAAACCATCACAGCACACAGGGCCATAACTGGTATACCTAGGATAATAGCAGGTTATTAGGCTATTGGCTCTGAGGCCCTTACAAGCCTAGCCAGTATTTTATCCTCAACAGAATGATCAATCAGCAACTGTTGCCCTTGTCATTGTAGGACACAGGTGGGACCCCTGGGACAGATTTGTGGTATCCCATCCACTCATCATTGTTACACTTGATGAGAGTCTGCATGGTACTCAGTTTGACATGTATGGGACATGCATTCCTGAGACAGGGCAACCACTGGGAGACAAACCTGTGTCTCCAGCAGGTTTTGTTGATGATGTATATCAGATTCTGGCCTGTTGTGGTGGTAATGTGTGAAAAATTAGACTCACATATATGGGGCAGCTGTTGAAGGGCAGGGTCCAACATTGCCTTGTAGGTGTGCCACAGCCCACCTCTGGCCAACCTGTCTAATACCGAGTGGGGCACTACACTGATTAGAGGCTGTCTGCATGGGACATGAGTTGGAGGCCATGGGTTACCTTTGTGGGTATTACCATGGCCTTTCCATTTGGTGCAGAAGTCTGGATAGGTACCTATCAGATGGGCCATTGTACTAAATTATTGTTCTAGTGACTGAGGACTATACAGAAGTAATGTCCACCTTTTGTCTGGATGCACTCTCTTTACCTGTGTGTTGAACCACTTACAAGGCCTTTCTGCCAGTGCCACTATATGATGGTTAAATGCAACATTGTTTTCAAACTGAGTACCCAGGTGTCTCAACACAGGTTTTGTGCTTATGGGGTTGCCAATGATGTGGCAAACAGTGGGGCTGTGTCCTTGCTGCATGGTATGATGCCACTGATTTCTGCATTTATCTTGAGGCCAGGACCTTGGCACCAGTCTGTATATAAGACCCTGTTGCAGTGTGTTAACATAATTCAGTGGGTCAGTGTCAGACAGCACACAATTGACAGTTGCCACAGCCATAGTCAGTATCTACAAATGAAGGTGGTGGTGGTTAGCATTCATGCCTAGATACATGTGAGTATTGAGGGGCAGCATCTACTCACAGGGCCATGATATATATATATATATAAATATATATATATATATATATATATATATATATATATATATATATTGCACGCACATAGGCAATACAGAGTAGGGATGCCACCTTAACAAATGTCCAATGTGGGACACTTCATATAGTATCATGAGAGCTGGCAGGACAAACCATACCCATGGCAAGTGCAAAGGCCAGGACTTCTCTTGATCTACCAGTATGACATCTTATTTTATAGCATTTCTCTACATTATGCTATGTCACAGAACATTAAGGTGTTGCTGATGTAAAATGACTACTTTATGCAACTATTACACACATGTATGAAATGTTTGTCATCCTATACTCTTGGAACCTATGTATTGTTTTAGTTGTTTCACAGGACACACCTGGCCAAACATGAACTGCAACCAGCATGGTGGGGCAGGTGTTGTCCATAATGCAGACACAGTGCTACAAGGGATATATGTACACACACACACACACACACACACACACACATGCACACACACAGTTGCCAGGTTTGAGATTAGAACCCCTACCTATCTACTTGCATGTACTATAGTACTACATACTTATTGCATGTGTCATGGAGCTTATGTGCCTGGAAAGTGTCTAAGGGTGCATCTAAGGTGGATAACACCAACAGGCTTTGTAAATTTATCCAATGGGGGAGTTAACAAGGTAGAACAGGCCTTAACATTCAATGTCATTGCACACACATAGTCAAGGCATACACACAGCTGCAGGGGGATATACTTACACACACAAGATGAGTTGCTGTTGCTGGGATTAGAACCACTACACTATCTAGCTGTATACACTATATTGCAATGTTCTTATTGCATGTGCCAGACAGAGCTTATGTGTCTGGAAAGTGTGTAACTGTGCATCTAAGGTTGATGACATCAGCAGGCCCTGTAATGTAGGCCAATGGGGGGCGGGGGCTTCACGGGTAGGCACAAGCTTTAAACTTCATTGGCATTGTACACACATAGCCAAGAAAGGCACACAGCTGCAAGGGGATATACTTACACACACTCACTGAGTTGTCATTGTTGGGATTAGAATCAATACCTATCTAGCTGTATACACTATAATACTACGTAGTTATGACATGCACCACAGAGCTTATGCATTTGGTTAGTGTCTGCCACTGCTGTTGAGGTGGATGAGATCAGTAGCTGCTCACAGGGAGGCCACTGTTGTGGAGAACACCAGTTTCAGGGCCATAAAATGAGTAACCATTGTGCAGAAGTAGGCCTGTTGGGTGTTTGTAATATTCTACTTTATGTGGAATATATATACACAGACACTCACAAACACACAGTGGCTGATGTGAGATTAGAATCCCTGCCTAACTACTATTTCACACTACAGCTCACCATAATATTTGTATGTGCCACTGGTTACAATTGGTACATGAGTAGCTACAGCTCTACATCATACTATGCCTTTCTGGGTCTCTCTCTCTCTCTCTCTCTCTCTCTCTCTCTCTCTCTCTCTCTCTCTCTCTCTCTCTCTCTCTCTCTCTCTCTCTCATATGTGACATATATATATATATATATATATATATATATATATATATATATATATATGTCTATATTTAACTCAACAGATCCAGATATATCTTATATGTGCCACATTCAGGTAGATAAGGGTGATCATGTCTAATGGGGATATGGGGAGACGGTTGAGGTATACATAGCTGTCTGCATGCACAGAGATATATGGACATCACAGTTCTATAGTCAGATGTGGGTTCAGACATGGGCTAAAATTAGCTAAGTGTAGGAGCATGCCCAGTATGACCATCATTAAGTACAATGGGACTCCATGCAAGACTTACCTGTACTCCAGTCCAGGATTTTTTGTGCTACAGCCAATTGTCTGCTGAACCTGGTGAAACAGTCCAGCACCTCCCTTATATAATGCCTGAGGAATTTCTTGCCTGTGTGCTGTCTGTAATATCTGACCCATATCTAGAGTGTGTACAGTGTGTATTAGACTGACCAGAGTTTTTGCATAATATGTCTGGTATAATTCCACATAGCACTGTGATTTCTTGGTACATCAGTGGCAGATCATTATAGATTGATGTGAGGAAATGCTGAAAGACATTTGAGTTACCAAAAACCTATGCTACTACACAAACTGTTGTATTCTGCACTTTCTACATTAGTCTGGCCAGTAGTTCCTCCTTCACCTCATATGTGGGCCTTTGTCCTGCCCTGCTTCAGTTCCTGGCTTTGTCCGCAATTGCTGCTCTATATAGCTGTAGGTGGGTCCCTATTAAGTCAGTGAATGCACTAAATTGCGATCACTGCTTAATTGAACCTACTTACCTGAAATGGCAAAATCTTGAAAGCACGGAACAGCATTTTTTTCCTAGGGAAGAAAATCACTGGGACATTTTCGGACCTTTGCCATTTTCACCACTGTGGTGCGATCTTGGAGTTGGTATATTTAAGTAGGGGGGTTTGGAAGGTACAGTGCCCCACGTCATGGGGTGTGGTGGGCAAAGTCCCCCACTTTATTTTGTGCTCTTTTTTTTTTTTTTTTTTTTTTTTTTTTTAATGGATCGACGATTTTTTTCCTTGGGAAAAAAATCGCTGATCTGTTTGTTCGACATTTTGTTTTTTCGGTGTTATTGGGTTGATTATATAGAATTCACAATTTAGTGTGTTTGCTTATATAATATAGACCTGTTCTAGGTATGCTGTGACTGGGGTAAGAGATGTAACACCACACACAGGGTTATAGACGTCACACCTCTGACTGTACCTGTTTTGTAGATTGTCCAGCATAGGGCCCCATATGTCTGCTCTGGTCCTCAGATGGTCTGTGTTATAGTTTCATAGTTTCATAGTATAGTACTAGGCTATCTGCCCTAGGGCATTTGTAAGCCTAGCTATAGTGATGTGGCTTTTGCCACCCCATGAAATGGTACAAAAAATGTACAGAATAAATTTAGAATACTGTGCCTCTGTCAAGTAGTGACACAATGAAGGTCCCCTTATATAATAGAATTAGTTTACTGTGCCCCTGTCTAGCAGTGACACAGATGTGACCCCTGCGGTAAACTTACGATCTCCCATCCACTCATCAAGATTTCTCTTGAAGAGAGTCAGTGAGGGGCTCTGCCTAATACGAACTGGGATCTTGTTCCAAAGCATGGGAAGCCTCTGGGTTATGAATCTATCCCTCCAGCATGTCCTATTCATACTTGTGCCGAGGTTTAAGTCTTTAGCTCTCGTGGTCCTGATGGATTTGTTTTTTTTGAGGTGGAGCATGTCCATCAGATCCTGATTGGACATGGCCTTGTACGTCAGGCAGAGATCACCTCTGAGCAGGTGGTATGCTATTGAATAGAGCTGAAGTTTCTTTAGTATGGCAGAATAAGACATATGTTGGAGACCCTTGATCCTCTTGGTGAGGTACTTTTGTGGTCTCTCCAGCTGTTGCAAATGCTGGGTGAGGTACATACCAAATGGGGCATTGTACTCAATCATGGATCTGATGAGGGAGGAATATAGGGGTACAATGACATCCTTGGATCTGGATGTGAATCCCTTCATGATGAGGTGTGCAAGGTAGAATGTTTTTCTAACCACTTTGGCAACGTGGGTGTCAAATGAGAGGTCGCTGTCGACTTGGGTCCCTAGGTCTCTGATTACTTTTTCCGTACTCAGTGGGTTGCTGTCTATGTGATAATTTGTGGTTCCTTTGTTTTTCCCAAAGGGGATGACTATACATTTTTTGGCATTTAGTTTAAGGCTGTGGCTCCGGCACCAGTTGTCCGTTTCTGTGAGGCCTTTTTGTAGGATGTGTGTGTCTGCTGGTGTATCGACTATGGCACCTAGTTTGCAGTCATCTGCGAACTTTGTCAGCCACAGCCCTCCCATGTTTGCTTTAACATCTGAGAAATAGATGCCAAACAAGAGGGGTCCCAGGACAGATCCCTGTGGGACACCACTTGTGACTGGCTTTGAGTCTGACATTGCTCCAGCGATTTTAACTTTATGGGTTCTGTCCTTTAGCCAGTTTGCAACCCATCTAGTGACATAAGGGTTTACTTTTAAGCTGTTGAGCTTATCTATGATGCTTGAGTGAGGTATTGTGTCGAAGGCCTTAGCCAAGTCCAGGTATGCTGTATGGACTGCTTTGCCCTCATCAATGGCTCTAGTGACTGTTTCAAAAAAGTCAACCAGGTTTAAAAGGCAGGATCTGCCCTTTACAAAGCCGAACTGGGTGAGGTCAAGTGTCTGTAGGTCCCCTATGTCTCTGTTTATGAGTTCCATAATGATTCTTTCCATAGCTTTGCAGACCAGGCTGGTTAAGCTTATGGGGCGGTAGTTTCAGGGTCTGTAGAGGCACCCCTTGTGGAGTGGGACCACTGTTGCTGTATGCCAGTGTTCAGGTACATATCCCGAAGTAAGGCTAAGGTTAAATAGCATTTTTATGTGTGGGTTTAGCTCCTCTTGGAGTTCAAGTAACACGCAACCCGGGATACCGTCAGGTCCCATTGATGCTGTGTTTTTTGCTTTGTTTAGGGCAGTTCTCACTTGGACATCTGAGATGACAGGAGATTACATTCAGCTGGGATAAGTATTTCTTCTTTTGGGGGTGAAGGAGGGGAGAAATTTGCACTGAACCTGTCAGCCAGAATGTTGGCAATATCTGTGCGTTCAGTGTATTTTTTATTGTTGTGAACCAACTCTGAGCATATCTGAGGGTTTCTGCCCAGGTTTCTAACATAGCTGAAGAAGGCTTTGTGGTTATCTTTAGTGTCCTTAGCGATTTTTCTCTCAAAGTTAGCCTTGGATGTTTTTATGAGAAAACGTAGTTTTCTGCTAATGTTGATCAGAGATGTCTTCCCTTCATGGGATTTTGCTCTGACGTGCAGTAGCTTCCTTCTTTTGTTATACAATTTGTTTATGGCTGAGGTCCACCAGACAGGACGCTTACCTTTGGTGGAGAGGGACTTGGATTTCTTTGGGATTGCATGATCCATGCATTCTTGGAGATGTCCATAGAAAGCATTTGTGAAGGATTCGGCATTGTGGGATGTGGTATCCACTGGCACAGTGGGCTTAAAATATACCATCTCAGTCTTAAGAAGAGTGAAGTCTGCTTTTGAGAAGTTTTTCTCTGTGGTCTTTTGTGCTGGGGGTGGAGGTGGGATATGTATATCCAGGGTGATTAGTTTGTGGTCAGATCTCACTAGTGAGGGGTATACTTCTGGTGTGGAGCATTTTGTCCCCATGTTTGTGATGATCAGGTCTAGTATATTATCTCCCCTAGTGGGAGAGGTGACTAGTTGTTCCAGTGCATTTGAATTTATGAATTCCAGGAACCTTTGGGCTAGGGTATTAGGGCTAGAATAATGTACCCAATCTATGTTTGGGTAGTTGAAGTCTCCCAGTATAATGGTATTTTGTGATACATTCATATCCTCCAATGTCTTCAGGAAGGCTGAGTGGGGTTCTTGAGATTGGGAGGGTGGTCTGTAACATGCTACCAGTTGTATAGCAGTTTTGCCTATGGTTAGTTGCACCTGTATGGTCTCTGATGCTTCATGTGTTGCTACTAACCTGGAGGTGTGGGTGTCCTTGATGAATATGGACACTCCCCCTCCCTTTGTGGTTCGGCCTGGGTTTTGGGGCCGAAAAGCATGATACGAGGTATGGCCTGGTAGTACTGGGGTGCTCTCAGGAGCCTTGAACCAGGTTTCAGTTACTGCACAGACGTCGATGTTCTCAATGCTGAGGAGTGCATCAAGTGCCTGCATCTTGAGATTTAGACTTCTGGCATTGCGCAGCATTACCCTTTGTTTTTTTCCATTTTTGTTTTCTAATGAGGTGGGTTTGTCTTTTGAGCCTTGCCTAAAAAAGGCACTATGGGGGTGGCAAGAGCCTTAGCCAATATCCGGAAGCCCAGTGGTGACAGGTGTAAGCCATCCCTTGCGAAGCAGCGTGGCTTGTCCAACATGTCATCCCAGGCAGACAGACATTGGTTCCCCTTAGAATGACACCAGTACTATACTATTATTATAAGGCTACACATTGCCCATACCTCTCAAATTCTTACAGCCATTAATGTGGACAGGGCCATATATAACAGTGGGATATAGGCCCAAACATGGGGACAGGATTTTAATATTTCTCTTACAAACCAAGACAGTTAGTGGACTAGTCTTATATTAGCATGCATTTTCCAATGGTATGAAGTCTCCATCATAACTGTCTGTCATTAGTTTCTCACAGCACCTTTAGTGATTTGACAACAGCTGGCCAGAAAACTGCAAATGTTATGACAAACAGAATGGATATATGAGCCATAAATGTGGACTTTCTGCTAAACTCTGCACGTTTGTGAGGTATGGATGGTGCCCACTGACTTGTTATAAGTACTGACACAGTTATGTGATAGCCTTTATATACTTTTGCTACACTGACTTATTACAACCTGCTGTTCTACTAGCCACTGTCTAAGTTACTCAGGGCTGTTTACTGTCCATATCTGTGGCCCCCTGTCCCTCCATGGTCTCTCTCTCTCTCTGTCTTTGTCCAGCTTTCTTGCAGTAACAAATACTGACATATGTACTGTCTGTAGAACTCTTACCATAGGTGTAGCTCACATGCAAAACAGTAGGTGCAGCCAGTCTTTTACCATATACCCCATCAACCATGGTAATGTACTTACCCACTAAGCCACGGCAGCCACCAGACATTGCAGTTTACTTCCTGACACTATCAACCACAGACAAACATAGCACTTTGACCCCTGCATATTGGGAAAAATCATACATGTCACCAGGTTGATTGGGACAGCCAAGGGATTGTGTGGTCTGCTGCTATTACCTTGCAAACATACTGTGACTGCAATTGGGGACATGGGTGTGTTGGGGGTAGGGGACTCTAGCATTGACAGTCAAGCATTTGTCCTGTGACCCCACTGTATGGCATTCCCTCGCATAGTGCATTGAATTTTGCTGGCTTGGGGCCTGCTGCATATTATGGGTCAGCCAGTATTGGACAGAGAGCTCTTGTTGTCTCACACAGCTGCCAGTTTTCTGCAGCTATCCCGGTAGCCTGCTCTATTCCCTTGCATATATGCGGCAGGTCCATACATATGCTAACACAGTCTACTACCCCATTCATTTGTCGTAAAGAAGAGTGACTTACCTTGTGCCTGCAGTGGTTGAGATAACAGTGCTTCAGGGCTGTCTCTATCTAATGCATGCAGTACACAGCCAATACATGGTAAGGTCCAGGTTGTGTGGTGTGGCTGGCATTCTTTTTACTATGTATGTAGTCAGAGTGTGATGACAGTCCCTAGGACCCTAGGTTGTCAGTGCATGTGCTATGGTTGCCACTTTGCCATGGCCAGGGCATACTGGGCATGCCTATGTCTGCCTACTGGGACATGCTCAGGGATTCCTTCTCTGAGTCCCCCTGTTGCTGTGGGGACCTTGGCACTGGTGGGGGGCTGTGTGTCCCTTCCCTGTGATGTTCCTGCCACAGCTGTTTCTGCAGGATCATATTGTGTAGCATGGCACATACTATGAATATGGCTGAAGAGTACTGCAGGTGTCCACCAGATATATCAAGGCAGTGGAGCTGTGACTTGAGCAGCCCAAACACACACTCTGTGATGTTCTTAATTTGTGCATGTCCCTCATTATGATGTTCTTCAGTAGGTATGTGTGCATTTCTGATGGGTGTCATCATCCACTGTTCCAGTGTGTAGTCAGCATCCCCCAGTAGATGGCCATATGAGATGTCACCCCCTGGCAAACATCTGGTGCAGCTGTGGGGTGTGCCAGATGTGGGTGTTGTGATAGCTGCCAGGACTGAAAGCACACACATTCATGATAATGCCCTGGGCATTGCACATGACCTGGCAGTTGATGGAGTGATGCCCCTTGCGATTGACATAAACCCTACCCTCTTCACTGGGTGGGGCTTTGATGTGCACATGAGTGCAGTTTATGGCACTCAGTACCTCAGGGCAGTGTGTTGCATGGTAGAAGAGACAAATATTGCTTACCCTCTCCTCAGGGGTGTGGGGTAAATAAATGTGCTCACTGGCATGTGCTTGCATGGCATCCAGGAAATGGTGGAGTACCCTGGATGCAGATGCCTGTGAGATCCCCATTATATCCCCAGTTGGTCTTTGAAAATAACCTGTTGTTAATATTCTAAGGGCTACACATACCTTTATTTCCACTGGGATGGGTTCCTCTCTGTTGGCTCTGGGTCTGAGTTGAGGGTGGCAGAGCTTGGTGAGTTCTTTTAGTATATCCATGTCCACCTTATAGTGCTCTACAATCTCCAGCTCATGTAGCCCCTGGAACGTCACCCTGGGCCTGAATACTCTTATCCTTCTCAGTCTGGGCCTGTTGTCAGCATCATCATCTTCACTGACCTCAGTCTCAAGAACATATAGATGCAGCAGAGTAATAGCAACCCTTAGCATTTTGTCAGTTAAAATTCTGAAATGTGTACTTTATTGGTGTAGACTATGTGGGGAAAATCATATTGTAGGGTGGATGCATACTTTATAGTGGTATGCTGCACTTGCAGCATGTGTGATTCACTCATTATGCTGCATTCCACCTGATATGTATATCATTGGGGGTTTGAATGGGCCACTGTCTGTTGAATAGGTCTTATCAGTCATTTCTACCTGACTGGCTTTACCAGGCTATTTTTCTTTTTTTTTTCTCTAATTCTTTCACTGTTAAGTACTGGGGCATAGCATGCAAATCCACAGCACTAATGTAAACAGTGCTCAGCAGTTCTGACACTCCTCCAATCATGGCCATGCTCAGCTTTTCTTTAACTAGCTAAAAAACACTCAGCAGCATCAGACACCTCCACTTAGCCATGCTTAGCTGAGTGCAAACAGGCACCGTTGAGCTCCAATCCATTTTAACATACTATGACACACCCCCTTTTGATGTCAGCTACCTGTTGTACCACTACCTACATGGGTTCTAGCCTGAACACGGGTTGCATCTGTGGACACTGTAGCCCTTTTACTATTTAGTAACCCAGCTCATTTACATACAGTTAATTGAGTATACCCTGGATACGTCACTACTCCAGTGCCTGCCTCCATAGCAACCACTGACACCTGCCATTGTAATACTCTGCATGCTGGGCACTACAATGCAACATATTGGCAAATTTGTACTTTTTTACACTTTTTTTTTTTTTTTTTCATAACAGCATGTTTGCGTGTCTCTGCACTCTACGCAAACATAATATATGTAGTTTTAAAAAATTATTTTTTTTAATGATTTGCATTGCTTTCTGTACTCACTGGCCATAGATTTGGCCAAGTGTATGCCTACAGTACCATATACAACCTTTTTCTTATCCTTTTACAGACCCAGTCTTAAATTTATAGTCTGGTACATGGTTTGAATCCACCTACATTTCTTCCACCAACACGGCACCTACACTGGTGCCTTTCTGCTTATTGGATCACAAATCAATCTCATTTGCATGTTTTTCACCAGCTTATGAGGTGATTTGCATTCCTTGGACATCTCTGTGTCCGCACACTCATGCACATCCCTCAGCCCTGTTTCCTAGATTGCTTGGTCAGCCATGTTCCGTGTTCAGGCCATAACACTATGCCTACACAGAGAATCACTTAGTGTAGTCTTTATTGAATTCCAACCAAAGTCCCACAAATAGGATCAGATTTTAAATATTACTCTTATAAACCTACTATGTTACTAGATTAACAGGATTTGTATTAGCATGCATTTTCTGAATGATATGGAATCTCAAATGTGTGTCATTATTCAGTGACTTCAATCCTTAGAGATTTGTTAGAAAACCACAAATTTTATGCAGCAAAAATCTGGACATTCTGTGAAAATCTGGAGAGTTGAAAGGTATGACAGCAGCTTGTGACTAGATTGTTTGATGAATTTGTAGGTATTGGTAGGTAAAGAGATAGTATAGTCATTTGTCTACTTGATAGATAGATAGATAGATAGATAGATAGATAGATAGATAGATAGATAGATAGAGATAGATAGATAGATAGATAGATAGATAGATAGATAGATAGATAGAGAAATAGATAGACAGATAGATAGATAGATAGATAGATAGATAGACAGACAGACAGACAGACAGACAGACAGACAGATAGAAAGATAGATAGATAGATAGATAGATAGATAGATAGATAGATAGATAGACAGATAGATAGATAGATAGATAGATAGATAGATAGATAGATAGATAGATAGATAGATAGATAGATAGATAGATTGCATTTAGTAGCTTTAATACCTGACAAAAACTTTTAAAGAAAATGGAGAAAATGTTAGCTTCATTCTTATGGTATCCTAAAAAGCTGAGAATTGCTTATTGAAATCATATAAGATAATCACAAACTGAACTGCAAACCCCGAAATGAAGAAAACAAATGACTTCAAGCCACAAGTGAGGTAAAGTTAGTGCTTTTGTTTACTTAATTTAGCAAACTTCTTCAGACAAACAAGTTAAAACAACAAATTATTTAAATAGACAACCATCAATGACATCATCAAATATGAGTCTACAATCCAGCCACATTTAAAGCTAAATACCCAAATTTGTATAAAAAGTTAAATACATTTATATATAAAAATATAATATGCAAAAAAACACACAAAATACATTGCTAAAGCACCATCGGATATGAAAAATTTATAAGAAACCAGCACTGGAAAATAAATAAATATATATATATATATATATATATATATATATATGAATTCACTTCAGAAGCTCGAATTTACAAAATCTCAAACTGCAAATAACCAAAATCAAAATATCGAGTTTCGTAAACTCGAACTTCTGAAGTGAAACCAAAAAAAAAAAAAAAAAAAGACAAAACTTGCCCCCCACACCCCCCCGACTTAAATATACCAACTCCAAGATCGCGATACAGTGGGGAAATGGGAAATCTCCAGTCTTGCACTGTATGCGGAAGAGCAAAACGGGAGATTTCTCATTTCCTGTCAAAACCGCAAAAAAAAATAAAACATTACGTACACACAGAGTGTACAAGAATCTTTGCCTCTGTGTGCACGCAATGTATTAAAGTAAGTAAACTTTTATTTTTAAACACTACACATATTTGATTAACTGAAATCTCGATCATATGGTCTCGACCATATGAAATTCGAGATTTCAGTAATTCGATTATGTGAAGTGTTCCTATATATATATATATATATATATATATATATATATATGTATGTATATTAAATAATGTAAACATATATATATAGATATATATATACATATACACATCATATCCGATGGTGCTTTGGCAATGTATTTTGTGTTTTTTGCATATTGTGTTTTTATATATAAATGTATTTAACGTTTTATACAAATTTGGGTATTTAGCTTTAAATGTGGCTGGATTGTAGACTCATATTTGATGATGTCATTGATGGTTGCCTATTTAAGTGATTTGTTGTTTTAATTTGTTTGTCTCAAGAAGTTTGCTAAATTAAGTAAATGAAAGCATTAACTTTACCTCACTTGTGGCTTGGAGTCTTTTGTTTTCTTCATTTGGGGATTTGCAGTTCAGTTTGTATTTGTTTTTGTTCTATGTAGGTTTAATATGGAGAACGAACCCACTCCTGAGTTGCAAGTGCTGTTTCCCAGCATGAGCCTTACTGCTTCTTCTGGCTCTGACGCTGTTGGGAATGTGTTGACGTCTTATATTGCCAAATCAGTGGAAGTTCTTTGCAACCTTCAGAGGCTACAGTTTCCACCCACCCTTCAGGATCGCAGGATCAAGGGGCTCTTTCCATTGCCTCTGCTTCTTCCACCAACCTGGGCAATCCTGGCCTAAGAGCATCATCGGATTTTTGTCATCCTTTTAATGGTTCCTGTCAGCCGAGCAGTCCACATCAAAGGCCTGTGAGTACGTTTTCTATGGTACCTTGTTTGAATGATTGGTTCAAGGAGTCAGTTTTACTTGAAACTTCTATTGCTTCTTCTGATATACCAACAAGCCCTTCTGGGGAGACTAGGAACATTATTGTCGATAATTTGAAGTTGTCTGATCACAAGTTGTTTAAATTCAAGAAACTCCAATTGGAAGTTCAGTATTTGAGGGAATGTGTAAATAAGTAACAGTTCCCTAAGGGGTTAAGGCATTGGCGGTACCCCACTGGTCTTCTTTCCAGCTCAACTTTTCACATTGAATTATTGCGCCTTTTTGACCGACAGGGCTGCAAATTTTCAGAACTGCTGATTAAGGACTATAATTCACAGACTGATGCCCTTAAAACTGAACTTAATAATCTGGATGCTGATATCCAGGCAGACAATGATTTTGTACGCTATAAATTTAAATTTCCATGTATTTTCTCTAATATTGACAGTACTTTGCTCAAAATTAGAGAGACTAAATTAAGGAAGTTGAACAGGGACAAGCACGATTACGAACACGGGTTGGCTTACCCCCCACCCCCTATGAATTGATACAATAAACGTTTAGCCAGTAATGGGAATGGGATTGCTGGGACCAATTCTGTGGATGTCCCATCTCTGGGATCAGGACCATCTGGTCAATTGAATCATATGGATTCTAAGGGAGTAGGTGTTAGGAAAAGTGACAGGATTTCTATCCAACGGAATCTTGTCACTTCTAACAGCACTTCTGCTGATGCTGTTATTCACCCTTCTTCTTCGCAGGATTTTCAGGGAGCTAGTGGCATGAACTCAGACAGTCAACAGGGCAACTCACAGCAAGGACGTTGGAAGAAGAGGAAGCAGCAGAACAGGCAGAAGAGGTCGTGGACACTCACCTTGGGTGCATTGTTATTTGTCCAGCATTAGCACATGAGACTACAGTGCAAGTTTTATTCAATAGCACTAAAGACTTCAAAATATTTAATTATCCATGATTTACACCTTCATCTATGTTGGTCAAGATTCTTGCTAAAGGGTGTACCTTCGTGCCCACTGAACAGAGCGATTTGGCCAAAACCTTGGTGGATTTGAAATGTTTTACCAGGAAGCTGAATTGAAATGTTTTTTCTTTTGGTAATTCTAGTAATTTAACCAATGATTTTAGAATTGCCAGCATTTTCTACCCCCCATTGCATACCAATGTTTTGTTGTTTGAGAAGTTGTGTGAGAACGATATCAGGAATTTGCTTAATAATAGGTCTATTTAAAGAAATTACATCCACAATTTATCTCCAATTGAAAGGGAAGTGTTATTTAATTTGAGGTTTGCAGGTATCCGTATATTAAAATCAGATAAAGGTGGGGGGCTTATATTCATGGACAATGAGGATTATAGTAGGAGGATGTGTTCACTTTTGGCTGGTAGGGCCTATGAACGAGTGTCCAGAAATGAGATTAATGGGGCTTATCGGCATATAAGGGGTTTCATTAACGACCTCTTTATTGATGGGTCTGTGCACATTGATTTGTACCATTATTTGGATATTACTAACCCCGTGGTGCCTGTTATTTTCGGGCTGCCAAAAATACATAAAGATCTAAATAACCCCCCATTACACCCGATTGTGGATGGTAGACAATCAATTACTTTTGGGTGTGGAAAATTATTTGACACCAAATTGAAGTGTGTACTTTCAGCTGAGCCTCATATTTGTAAAGATTCCTGGGCCTTTTTGAAAGCCATCAATGATTTGCCTTACAGCAGTGAGTATAACTTCCTCACAATTGATGTTCCAGATTTATACTCTGTAATCCCTCAAGACATTGGACGTAATTGGGTTCAGAGATTATTTGTAGGAGAAACAAGTGGATGGTCCCACTATTGGGTTGATTGATTATTTGTTGGACTTGGTGCTCAGTAACAATTATTTTATTTTTAAGAAAAAATTTATTTACAAAAAACTGGCATTGCCATGGGCTCTCCCTGTGGTGCCACCTTTGCTAATACT
The DNA here is from genome assembly GCF_019279795.1 of Protopterus annectens. Lineage (NCBI taxonomy): Eukaryota > Metazoa > Chordata > Ceratodontiformes > Protopteridae > Protopterus > Protopterus annectens. The sequence goes on along the minus strand of NC_056737.1, from coordinate 1,307,592,102 downwards.
GTGATGGCATACTGGGAGAAAAATTTTCTATTCAGGGATGTAACCTTCCAACATAGGTTGTCTGGTACACCCATTATTTGGATGATATTTTTATTATTTGGAAAGGTGACAAGCCCATGGCATCAGTCTTTGTTGAGCATATCACGACATTTACCAATTTTCTGGAGTTCACTTAGGATTTCCAAAGCCTGTACTTATGGTGCTGCGGTAGCGTTGTCGCCTCACAGTAGGACGCTGTCCGGTTCGATTCTCAGCTAGAGCATCTTTTGCATAGAGACATGCGTGAATGGGCGTACCTTCGTTGAAGGCTGTGCATCAGAGCTGGCAACTAGGCACGTAAAAAATCTATCTGCCAAACATTAGCGGACCGGAGTTCCACTGTGGTGACCCCTAACTGGGAAAAGCCGAAAGACAGAACAACAACTTGGGATTTCCAAAATGATAAAATAGCTTACTTTGATCTTGAACTTATAAATGATAGATCTAATGGGAGATTTCTATGATTTTTAGGAAATCTGCCTATTCCAATGTCTTTCTACACTACACCAGTTCCCACCCCTTTTATCAGAAAAGGGCAGTTGTCAAGGGTCAACTTGTTAGGGCAGCCAGAATGGTGACCCTTGATTCTGAGTTCCAGGTTGAGTGTAACCTTTTGAAGGATATGTTCATCAAGAGGGGTTAAACAAAGGGACTTGTTAACCAGTTGATTAGAGAGGTGTATACAAAAAGGAATGATGGGTTCTTTAGACCACGTCTGTTTGGGGCTCAGGGTGGACATCAACGACATGTAGGGGAGACATTACCAAATTTTTCTGGTTGTATTGACAGCCAGTCAGGGGAGGTTCCTTTGATTCCTCATGAGGGGCATACCATCCCAGTCACTACAGCTACTTTAGCTGATGTTTCAGTGAATGTGAGGTCCCCAGGATCACAGGTGTGTGTCGGTATTAACCTTGGGTTTATTACTACTTTTTCATTGGATGCACCCCTAATTAGATCCATTTTAATTAAGAATTGTTGCTTCTTACATGAGGATATGACCATTAGTGATAGAGTGGGGGATGAGCCCTAGGTGGTTTTTAGGAAGGGCTGCAACAGTGGAAGGCTATATGTCCCTCCACCATTCCCCTCATCCTGTTATATTTAAATTTGGATATTGCCATTTTTGTAAACATATTAAAACTGCTAATACCTTCATGGTACATAACCAATGTTATTCTATCAAAGAAAGGTTTAATTATGATTCAAAAGGGGTTGTTTACTTGGGTACTTGCCAAAATTGTCCAGCATTTTATATCGGTAGGACAGAGAGACCCCAGAAAAACAGGATCTATAAACATGTGTATAGTATTGGGAAATTGAATTTAAATAATGCCCAGGCTAAGCATGCGAAAATTAACCCTACCCATGAATTTTTGTTTATGGCTATAGATAAGGTTGGTTTGGATGATAGGGAGGGACCATTATCATTGAGACTTGATGAGAAAGAATTAGCCTGGCAGCTTAGACTTAATGCACATGCATCCCCCCACCCCGGGATCAGTGATAGTCTATCCATTAAATGTATTCTCAAGCTGAAATCTTTGGCTAGGTAATATGGGGCCCCTGTTTAATTGTGTATATTGTTCATTATATTGTATTGTACTGTGTGAATGTATGTATGTTTGTATGGATGGAGTGTGATACACACATATATATAATTTTGTGCACATATGTATATATGTGTGATTATATATTTATTTTTATTTATATATATGTATATAGATATTATATATATATATATATATATATATATATATATATATATATAGATATATATATATATATACATTTTCATTATTTAATATATATATTTATATATATATATATATATATATATATATATATATATATATTTTTTTTTTTTTTCCTATGTTAGTTTTTTACAAATTTTTCATATACGATGGTGCTTTGGCAATGTATTTTGTGTTTTTTGCATATTATGTTTTTATATATAAATGTATTTACCTTTTTATACAAATTTGGGTATTTAGCTTTAAATGAGGCTGGATTGTAGACTCATATTTGATAATGTAATTAATGGTTGCCTATTTAAGTGATTTGTTGTTTTAACTTGTTTGTCTGAAGAAGTTTGCCAAATTAAGTAAACAAAAGCACTAACTTTACCTCACTTGTGGCCTGGAGTCTTTTGTTTTCTTCATTTGGGGATTTGCAGTTCAGTTTGTGTTTGTTTTTGTGCTTTGTAGGTTTAATATGGAGAACGAACCCACTCCTGGATTGCAAGTGCTATTTCCCAGCATGAGCCTTACTGCTTCTTCTGGCTCTGATGCTATTGGGAATTTGACTGCATTGATACATATTTTAACTCAACGTGTTGACAGGTTATATAGCCAAATCAGTGGAAGTTCTTTGCAACTTTCAGAGGCTACAGTTTCCACCCACCCTTCAGGATCGCAGGATCGAGGGGCTCCTTCCATTCCTTCTGCTTCTTCCACCAACCTGGGCAATCCTGGCCTAAGGGCATCATCAGATTTTCGTCATCCTTTTACTGGTTCCTGTCAGCCGAGCAGTCCACATCAAGGGCCTGTGAGTACGTTTTCTATGGTACCTTGTTTGAATGATTCGTTCAAGGAGCCAGTTTTACTTGGAACTGCTATTGTTTCTTCTGATATACCAAGAGGCCCTTCTGGGGAGACTAGTTATATTATTGTTGCCAATTTGAAGTTGTTTGACCACAAGTTGTTTAAATTCAAGAAACTCCAATTGGAAGTTCAGTATTTGAGGGAATGTGTAAATAGGCAACAGGTCCTAAGGGGTTAAGGCAGTGGCGGGACCCCACTGGACTTGTTTCCAACTCAACTTTTCACTTTGAATTATTGCGCCTTTTTAACCGACAAGGCTGCAAATTTTTAGAACTGTTGATTAAGGACTATAATTCACAGACTGATGTCCTTAAAACTGAACCTATTCATCTGGATGCTGATATCCAGGCAGACAATGATTTTGTATGCTATAAATATGAATTTACATGTATTTTCTCTAGTATCGACAGTACTTTGCTCAAAATTAGAGAGACTAAATTAAGGAAGTTGAACAGGGACAAGCACGATTACGAAGACGGGCTGGAGTACCCCCCACCCCCTATGAATGGATACAATAAACCTTTAGGCAGTAATCGGAATGGAATTGCTGGGACCAATTCTGTGGATGTCCCATCTCTGGGATCAGGACTATCTGGTCAATTGAATCATATGGATTCTAAGGGAGTAGGTGTTAGGAAAAGTGAGAGGATTTCTATACAACGGAATCTTGTCACTTCTAACAGCACTTCTGCTGATGCTGTTATTCACCCTTCTTCTTCACAGGATTTTTGGGGAGCTAGTGGCATGAACTCAGAGGGTCAGCAGGGCAACTCACAGCAAGGACGTTGGAAGAAGAGGAAGCAGCAGAACAGGCAGAGGAGGTCGTGGACACTCACCTTGGGTGCATTGTTATTTGTCCAGCATTAGCACATGAGACTACAGTGCAAGTTTTATTCAATAGCACTAAAGACTTCAAAATATTTAATTATCCATGATTTACACCTTCATCTATGTTGGTCAAGATTCTTGCTAAAGGGTGTACCTTCGTGCCCACTGCACAGAGTGATTTGGCCAAAACCTTGGTGGATTTGTAATGTTTTACCAGGAAGCTGAATTTAAATGTTTTTTCTTTTGTAATTCTAGTAATTTAACCAATGATTTTAGAATTGCCAGCATTTTCAACCCCCGATTGCATACCAATGTTTTGTTGTTTGAGAAATTGTGTGAGAACGATATCAGGAATTTGCTTAATAATAGGTCCATTTATGGCAATTACATCCACAATTTATCTCCAATTGAAAGGGAAGTGTTATTTAATTTGAGGTTTGCAGGTATCCGTATATTAAAATCAGATAAAGGTGGGGGGGCTTATTTTCATGGACAATGAGGATTATAGTAGGAGGATGTGTTCACTTTTGGCTGGTAGGGCCTATGAACGAGTGTCCAGAAATGAGATTAATGGGGCTTATCGGCATATAAGGGGTTTCATTAACGACCTCTTTATTGATGGGTCTGTGCACATTGATTTGTACCATTATTTGGATATTACTAACCCCGTGGTGCCTGTTATTTTTGGGCTGCCAAAAATACATAAAGATCTAAATAACCCCCCATTACACCCGATTGTGGATGGTAGACAATCAATTACATTTGGGTGTGCAAAATTTTTTGACACCAAATTGAAGTATGTACTTTCAGCTGAGCCTCATATTTGTAAAGATTCCTGGGCCTTTTTGAAAGCCATCAATGATTTGCCTTACAGCAGTGAGTATAACTTCCTCACAATTGATGTTCCAGATTTATACTCTGTAGTCCCTCAAGACATTGGGCGTAATTGGGTTCAGAGATTATTTGTAGGAGAAACAAGTGGATGGTCCCACTATTGGGTTGATTGATTATTTGTTGGACTTGGTGCTCAGTAACAACTATTTTATTTTTAATAAAAAAAACTATTTACAAAAAACTGGCATTGCCATGGGCTCTCCCTGTGTTGCCACCTTTGCTAATACTGTGATGGCGTACTGGGAGAAAAATTTTCTATTCAGGGATGTAACCTTCCAACATAGGTTGTCTGATACACCCATTATTTGGATGATATTTTTATTATTTGGAAAGGTAACAAGCCCATGGCATCAGTCTTTGGTGAGCATATCATGACATTTACCAATTTTCTGGAGTTCACTTAGGATTTCCAAAGCACGTACTTATGGTGCTGCGGTAGCGTTGTTGCCTCACAGTAGGATGCTGTCCGGTTCGATTCTCAGCTAGAGCATCTTTTGCGTAGAGACATGCGTGAATGGGCGTACGTTCGTTGAAGGTTGTGCATCAGAGCTGGCAACTAGGCACGTAAAAAATCTATCTGCCAAACATTAGCGGAAAGGAGTTCCACTGTGGTGACCCCTAACTGGGAAAAGCCGAAAGACACAACAACAACTTAGGATTTCCAAAATGATAAAATAGCTTACTTTGATCTTGAACTTATTAATGATAGATCTAATGGGAGATTTCTAAGATATTTAGGAAATCTGCCTATTCCAATGTCTTTCTACACTACACAAGTTCCCACCCCTTTTATCAGAAAAGGGCAGTTGTCAAGGGTCAACTTGTTAGGGCAGCCAGAATGGTGACCCTTGACTCTGAGTTCCAGGTTGAATGTAACCTTTTGAAGGATATGTTCATCAAGAGGGGTTACCCAAAGGGACTTGTTAACCAGTTGATTAGAGAGGTGTATACAAAAAGGAATGATGGGTTCTTTAGACCACTTCTGTTTGGGGCCCAGGGTGGACATCAACGACATGTAGAGGAGACATTACCAAATTTTTCTGGTTGTATTGTCAGCCAGTCAGGGGTGGTTCCTTTGATTCCTCATGAATGGGCATACCATCCCAGTCACTTCAGCTACTTTAGCTGATGGTTCAGTGAATGTGAGGTCCCCACGATCACAGGTGTGTGTCGGTATTAACCTTGGGTTTATTACTACTTTTTCATTGGATGCACCCCTAATTAGATCCATTTTAATTAAGAATTGTTGCTTCTTACATGAGGATATGACCATTAGTGATAGAGTGGGGGATGAGCCCAAGGTAGTTTTTAGGAAGGGCTGCAACAGTGGAAGGCTATATGTCCCTCCACCATTCCCCTCATCCTGTTATATTTAAATTTGGATGTTGCCATTTTTGTAAACATATTAAAACTGCTAATACCTTCATGGTACATAACCAATGTTATTCTATCAAAGAAAGGTTTAATTATGATTCAAAAGGGGTTGTTTACTTGGGTACTTGCCAAAATTGTCCAGCATTTTATATCGGTAGGACAGAGAGACCCCAGAAAAACAGGATCTATAAACATGTGTATAGTATTGGGAAATTGAATTTAAATAATGCCCGGGCTAAGCATGCGAAAATTAACCCTACCCATGAATTTTTGTTTATGGCTATAGATAAGGTTGGTTTGGATGATAGGGAGGGACCATTATCATTGAGACTTGATGAGAAAGAATTAGCCTGGCAGCTTAGACTTAATGCACATGCATCCCCCCACCCCGGGATCAGTGATAGTCTATCCATTAAATGTGTTCTCGAGCTGAAATCTTTGGCTAGGTAATATGGGGCCCCTGTTTAATTGTGTATATTGTTCATTATATTGTATTGTACTGTGTGAATGTATGTATGTTTGTATGGATGGAGTGTGATACACACATATATATAATTTTGTGCACATATGTATAAATGTGTGATTATACATTTATTTTTATTTATATATATGTATTTATATATATATATATATATATATATATATATATATATATATATATATTTATACGTTTACATTATTTAATATATATATATATATATATATATATATATATATATATATATATATATATATATACATATATATAGATACATAGATATATATATATATATTCCTATGTTAGTTTTTTACAAATTTTTCATATACAATGGTGCTTTGGCAATGAATTTTGTGTTTTTTGCATATTGTGTTTTTATATATAAATGTATTTAACGTTTTATACAAATTTGGGTATTTAGCTTTAAATGAGGCTGGATTGTAGACTCATATTTGATGATGTAATTAATGGTTGCCTATTTAAGTGATTTGTTGTTTTAACTTGTTTGTCTGAAAAAGTTTGCCAAATTAAGTAAAGGAAAGCACTAACTTTACCTCACTTGTGGCTTGGAGTCTTTTGTTTTCTTCATTTGGGGATTTGCAGTTCAGTTTGTGTTTGTTTTTGTGCTTTGTAGGTTTAATATGGAGAACGAACCCACTCCTGGATTGCAAGTGCTATTTCCCAGCATGAGCCTTACTGCTTCTTCTGGCTCTGATGCTATTGGGAATTTGACTGCATTGATACATATTTTAACTCAACGTGTTGACAGCTTATATAGCCAAATCAGTGGAAGTTCATTGCAACCTTCAGAGGCTACGGTTTCCACCCAACCTTCAGGATCGCAGGATCGAGGGGCTCCTTCCATTCCTTCTGCTTCTTCCACCAACATGGGCAATCCTGGCCTAAGGGCATCATCAGATTTTTGTCATCCTTTTAATGGTTCCTGTCAGCCGAGCAGTCCACATCAAGGGCCTGTGAGTACATTTTCTATGGTACCTTGTTTGAATGATTGGTTCAAGGAGCCGGTTTTACTTGGAACTGCTATTGTTTCTTCTGATATACCAACAGGCCCTTCTGGGGAGGCTAGTTACATTATTGTCGACAATTTGAAGTTGTTTGACCACAAGTTGTTTAAATTCAAGAAACTCCAATTGGAAGTTCAGTATTTGAGGGAATGTGTAAATAGGCAACAGGTCCTAAGGGGTTAAGGCAGTGGCGGTACCCCACTGGACTTTTTTCCAACTCAACTTTTCACATTGAATTATTGCGCCTTTTTGACCGACAGGGCTGCAAATTTTAGAACTCTTGATTAAGGACTATAATTCACAGATTGATGCCCTTAAAACTGAACCTATTCGTCTGGATGCTGATATCCAGGCGGACAATGATTTTGTATGCTATAAATATGAATTTACATATATTTTCTCTAGTATTGACAGTACTTTGCTCAAAATTAGAGAGACTAAATTAAGGAAGTTGAACAGGGACAAGCACGATTACGAACACGGGTTGGCTTACCCCCCACCCCCTATGAATAGATACAATAAACCTTTAGCCAGTAATGGGAATGGGATTGCTGGGACCAATTCTGTGGATGTCCCATCTCTGGGATCAGGACCATCTGGTCAATTGAATCATATGGATTCTAAGGGAGTAGGTGTTAGGAAAAGTGACAGGATTTCTAAACAACGGAATCTTGTCACTTCTAACAGCACTTCTGCTAATGCTGTTATTCACCCTTCTTCTTCGCAGGATTTTCAGGGAGCTAGTGGCATGAACTCAGAGAGTCAACAGGGCAACTCACAGCAAGGACGTTGGAAGAAGAGGAAGCAGCAGAACAGGCAGAAGAGGTCGTGGACACTCACCTTGGGTGCATTGTTATTTGTCCAACATTAGCACATGAGACTACAGTGCAAGTTTTATTCAATAGCACTAAAGACTTTAAAATATTTAATTATCCATGCTTTACACCTTCATCTATGTTGGTCGAGATTCTTGCTAAAGGGTGTACCTTCGTGCCCACTGCACAGACTGATTTGGCCAAAACCTTGGTGGATTTGAAATGTTTTACTAGGAAGCTGAATTTAAATGTTTTTTTTTTTTTTGTAATTCTAGTAATTTAACCAATTATTTTAGAATTGCCAGCATTTTCAAACCCCCATTGCATACCAATGTTTTGTTGTTTGAGAAACTGTGTGAGAACGATATCAGGAATTTGCTTAATAATAGGTCCATTTATGGCAATTACATCCACAATTTATCTCCAATTGAAAGGGAAGTGTTATTTAATATGAGGTTTGCAGGTATCCATATATTAAAACCAGATAAAGGTGGGGGGCTTATTTTCATGGACAATGAGAATTATAATAGGAGGATGTGTTCACTTTTGGCTGGTAGGGCCTATGAACGAGTGTCCAGAATTGAGATTAATGGGACTTATCAGCATATAAGGGGTTTCATTAACGACCTCTTTATTGATGGGTCTGTGCACATTGATTTGTACCATTTTTGGATATTACTATTATTATTGGATACCCCATGGTGCCTGTTATTTTCGGGCTGCCAAAAATACATAAAGGTCTAAATAACCCCCCATTACACCCGATTGTGGATGGTAGACAATCAATTACTTTTGGGTGTGCAAAATTTTTTGACACCAAATTGAAGTATGTACTTTCAGCTGAGCCTCATATTTGTAAAGATTCCTGGGCCTTTTTGAATGCCATCAATGATTTGCCTTACAGCAGTGAGTATAACTTCCTCACAATTGATGTTCCAGATTTATACTCTGTAATCCCTCAAGACATTGGGCGTAATTGGGTCAGGGATTATTTGTAGGAGAAACAAGTGGATGGTCCCACTATTGGGATGATTGATTATTTGTTGGACTTGGTGCTCAGTAACAACTATTTTATTTTTAATAAAAAAATTTATTTACAAAAAACTGGCATTGCCATGGGCTCTCCCTGTGGTGCCACCTTTGCTAATACTGTGATGGCATACTGGGAGAAAAAAATTCTATTCAGGGATGTAACCTTCCAACATAGGTTGTCTGGTACTCCCATTATTTGGATGATATTTTTATTATTTGGAAAGGTGACAAGCCCATGGCATCAGTCTTTGTTGAGCATATCACGACATTTACCAATTTTCTGGAGTTCACTTAGGATTTACTTATGGTGCTGCGGTAGCGTTGTTGCCTCACAGTAGGACGCTTTCTGGTTCGATTCTCAGCTAGCGCATCTTCTGCGTAGAGACATGCGTGAATGGGCGTACCTTCGTTGAAGGTTGTGCATCAGGGCTGGCAACTAGGCATGTAAAAAATCTATCTGCCAAACATTAGCGGACCGGAGTTCCACTGTGGTGACCCCTAACCGGGAAAAGCTGAAAGACACAACAACAACTTGGGATTTCCAAAATGATAAAATAGCTTACTTTGATGTTGAACTTATTAATGATAGATTTAATGGGAGATTTCTTTCTAAGATATTTAGGAAATCTACCTATTCCAATGTCTTTCTACACTACACCAGTTCCCACCCCTTTTATCAGAAAAGGGCAGTTGTCAAGGGTCAACTTGTTAGGGCAGCCAGAATGGTGTCCCTTGATTCTGAGTTCCAGGTTGAGTGTAACCTTTTGAAGGATATGTTCATCAAGAGGGGTTACCCAAAGGGACTTGTTAACCAGTTGATTAGAGAGGTGTATACAAAAAGGAATGATGGGTTCTTTAGACCACTTCTGTTTGGTGCCCAGGGTGGACATCAACGACATGTAGGGGAGACATTACCAAATTTTTCTGGTTGTATTGTTAGCCAGTCAGGGGAGGTTCCTTTGATTCCTCATGAGGGGCATACCATCCCAGTCACTTCAGTTACTTTAGCTGATGTTTCAATGAATGTGAGGTCCCCACGATCACAGGTGTGTGTCGGTATTAACCTTGGGTTTATTACTACTTTTTCATTGGATGCACCCCTAATTAGATCCATTTTAAGTAAGAATTGTTGCTTCTAACATCAGGATATGACCATTAGAGATAGAGTGGGGGATGAGCCCAAGGTGTTTTTTTAGGAAGGGCTGCAACAGTGGAAGGCTATATGTCCCTCCACCATTTCCCTCATCCTGGTATGTTTAAATTTGGATGTTGCCATTTTTGTAAACATATTAAAACTGCTAATACCTTCATGGTACATAACCAATGTTATTCTATAAAAGAAAGGTTTAGTTATGATTCAAAAGGGGTTGTTTACTTGGGTACTTGCCAAAATTGTCCAGCATTTTATATCGGTAGGACAGAGAGACCCCTGAAAAATAGGATCTATAAACATGTGTATAGTATTGGGAAATTGAATTTAAATAATGCCCGGGCTAAGCATGTGAAAATTAACCCTACCCATGAATTTTTGTTTATGGCTATAGATAAGGTTGGTTTGGATGATGGGGGGGGGGACCATTATCATTGAGACTTGATGAAAACGAATTAGCCTAGCAGCTTAGACTTAATGCACATGCCCCCAGCCGGGACTCAGTGATAGTCTATCCATTAAATGTATTCTCAAGCTGAAATCTTTGGCTAGGTAATATGGGGCCCCTGTTTAATTGTGTATATTGTTCATTATATTGTATTGTACTGTGTGAATGTATGTATGTTTGTATTGATGGAGTGTGATACACACATATATATAATTTTGTGCACATATGTATAAATGTGTGATTATATATTTATTTTTATTTATATATATATATATATATATATATATATATATATATATATGTATATATATATATATATATATATATATATATATATATATAATGTACATTTACATTATTTAATATATATATATATATATATATATATATATATATATATATATATATATTTTTTTTTTTTTTTTTCCCTATGTTAGTTTTTTTTACAAATTTTTCAAATACGATGGTGCTTTGGCAATGTATTTTGTGTTTTTTGCATATTATGTTTTTATATATAAATGCATTTAACTTTTTATACAAATTTGGGTATTTAGCTTTAAATGAGGCTGGATTGTAGACTCATATTTGATAATGTAATTAATGGTTGCCTATTTAAGTGATTTGTTGTTTTAAATTGTTTGTCTGAAGAAGTTTGCCAAATTAAGTAAACAAAAGCACTAACTTTATCTCACTTGTGGCTTGGAGTCTTCTGTTTTCTTCATTTGGGGATTCGCAGTTCAGTTTGTGTTTGTTTTTGTGCTTTGTAGGTTTAATATGGAGAACGAACCCACTCCTGGAATGCAAGTGCTATTTCCCAGCATGACCCTTACTGCTTCTTCTGGCTCTGACGCTATTGGGAATTTGACTGCATTGATACATGTTTTAACTCAACGTGTTGAAGGCTTATATAGCCAAATCAGTGGAAGTTCTTTGCAACCTTCAGAGGCTACAGTTTCCACCCACCCTTCAGGATTGCAGGATCGAGGTGCTCCTTCCGTTCCTTCTGCTTCTTCCACCAACCTGTGCAATCCTGCCCTAAGGGCATCATCAGATTTTCGTCATCCTTTTAATGGTTCCTGTCAGCCGAGCAGTCCATATCAAGGGCCTGTGAGTACATTTTCTATGGTACCTTGTTTGAATGATTGGTTCAAGGAGCCGGTTTTACTTGGAACTGCTATTTTTTCTTCTGATATACCAACAGGCCCTTCTGGGGAGACTAGTTATATTATTGTTGACAATTTGAAGTTGTTTGACCACAAGTTGTTTAAATTCAAGAAACTCCAATTGGAAGTTCAGTATTTGAGGGAATGTGTAAATAGGCAACAGGTCCTAAGGGGTTAAGGCAGTGGCGGTACCCCACTGAACTTGTTTCCATCTCAACTTTTTACACTGAATTATTGTGCCTTTTTGACCGACAGGGCTGCAAATTTTTAGAACTGTTGATTAAGGACTATAATTCACAGACTGATGTCCTTAAAACTGAACCTATTCGTCTGGATGCTGATATCCAGGTGGACAATGACTTTGTATGCTATAAATATGAATTTACATGTATTTTCTCTAGTATTGACAGTACTTTGCTCAAAATTAGAGAGACTAAATTAAGGAAGTTGAACAGGGACAAGCACGATTACAAACACGGGTTGGAGTACCCCCCACCCCTTATGAATGGATACAGTAAACCTTTAGGCAGTAATCGGAATGGAATTGCTGGGACCAATTCTGTGGATATCCCATCTCTAGGATCAGGACCATCGGGTCAATTGAATCATATGGATTCTAAGGGAGTAGGTGTTAGGAAAAGTGAGAGGATTTCTATCCAACGGAATCATGTCACTTCTAACAGCACTTCTACTGATGCTGTTATTCATCCTTCTTCGTCGCAGGATTTTCGGGGAGCTAGTGACATGAACTCAGGGTTTCAGCAGGGCAACTCACAGCAAGGATGTTGGAAGAAGAGGAAGCAGCAGAACAGGCGGAGGAGGTCGTGGACACTCACCTTGTGTCCATTGTTATTTGTATTAAATTTGGGTTTATTACTACTTTTTCATTGGATGTACCCCTAATTAGATCCATTTTAATTAAAAATTGTTGCTTCTTACATGAGGATACGACCATTAGAGATAGAGTGGGGGATGAGCCCAAGGTGGTTTTTAGGAAGGGCTGCAATAGTGGAAGGCTATATGTCCCTCCACCATTCCCCTCATCCTGGTACATTTAAATTTGGATGTTGCCATTTTTGTAAACATATTAAAACTGCTAATACCTTCATGGTACTTATCCAATGTTATTCTATCAAAGAAAGGTTTAATTATGATTCAAAGGTGGTTGTTTACTTGGGGACTTGCCAAAATTGTCCAGCATTTTATATTGATAGGACAGAGAGACCCCTGAAAAATAGGAACTATGAACATGTGTATAGTATTGGGAAATTGAATTTAAATAATGCCCTGTCTAGGCATGTGAAAATTAACCCTACCCATGAATTTTTGTTTATCACTATAGATAAGGTTGGTTTGCATGATGGGGGGGGGGACCATTATCATTGAGACTAGATGAGAAAGAATTAGCCTGGCAGCTTAGACTTAATGCACATGCTCCCCCCCTGACTCAATGATAGTCTATCCATTAAATGTATTCTCAAGCTGAAATCTTTGGCTGGGTAATATGTGGCCCCCATTTTATTGTGTATATTGTTCATTATATTGTATTGTACTGTATGAATGTATGTATGTTTGTATGGATGGACTGTGATACACACACACATATATATAATTTTGTGCACATATGTATAAATGTGTGATTATATATATATATATATATACACGTTTACATTATTTAATATATATATATATATATATATATATATATATATATATATATATATACACGTTTACATTATTTAATATATATATATATATATATATATATATATATATATATATATATATATATATAAAATGTTGGTTTTTTACAAATTTTTCATATCCGATGGTGCTTTGGCAATGTATTTTGTGTTTTTTGCATATTATGTTTTTATATATAAATGTATTTAACTTTTAATACAAATTTGGGTATTCAGCTTTAAATGTTGGTGAATTGTAGACTCATATTTGATGATGCCATTGATGGTTGCCTATTTAAGTGACTTGTTGTTTTAACTCGTTTGTCTGAAAAAGTTTTCTAAATTAAATAAATGAAAGCGCTAACTTTACCTCATTTGTGGCTTGGAGTCGTTTGTTTTCTTCATTTGGGGATTTATCACATAAGATAATGAAAATATGTTTTTATTAGCTTCCCAGATGTAGAATCTTATGCTATTGCTTCAGATTTTAACTCTGTCATACTCAACCTACACTAGTCAATGGAAAACCTTTCAGGAGCAGATTATACTAAATTCTTATAAGTTTATTAAATATGAAAAATTAGAAATATGTAATAATCCTTTCATCTGGTTAAAAAATTACCTTAGAAGGACATTGCTTTTAATCTTTATACTTTGCATATACAAATTCAGTTCTTAAATCAGTTACGAAATATGTTTTTAAAACTCCATTAATTTAAAAATGGAATGTTTTGTGCTTTCCCATTGCATACATGTCTAGATTCAAGGAAGCACAGACCAATGTTAAAATAAACTTATTAAAAAAGAATGGATTAGTATTATGGTCTGATTGCTTGGAAAAAGGAAAAGCTAATTTGCCAGAATATTTAATGATAAATTATAAGTTGGATGAATCTGTTAACCAGTTAATGTTATCCATCAGCAAGAAATTAAATGACTTTGTAGATATATTAGTGAAGAGGAACAGAACACTATTCCTCCATTACAGTATATGAATAAATGCATACTATCATTGAAGATAAATCGATGTACATAGGAAGCTAGTAGATGTTATACAAGTTAATTATAAACAATAATAATAATTTTGATTCAAAATTCTAGAACTTTTTAGATAATAGTGGATTGATTGACTCAATAGATAGCAAGAATAAACTTTTGTTACTTAAATCAGTTAGTCAAGCTTCTTCAAGTTTATACTAGAAAGTTTTATGTGGAAATATATTCATACAATGTTTGTTACTCCCTATACAATATTTAAGTTTAGTAAAATGAGTTCTTCAGTTTATTGGAAATGCAGTAAAGTTGTAAGAGCTGATTGGAAGCACAAGTGCCTGGATTGTGAAAAATTAAATATATATTGGGAAGAGATAAGTATGTTTTTAAGGGGTTATGGTCTAATAATTATTCTTTAACTACATCTATAATACTAATGAATGATCTACTTCCTTTGCCTGTAAAAGCCAAACAAAGTATCTTCTGGAGTTTACTGGCAGTAACTAGAAAAGTTATTTAAAAAAACAGAAAATTGGCCATTGTTTTTACATTCAAATATATTTTTTTAAATTTAACAGCAATGCTATATAAAGTTGAAAAAGAAGTAATCAGAATAAGATCTATAAATCATACTAAGACTTTTAGTGGTTGGGATAGTCTTGAAATGTTGCTTTTGAAATTCCAAGACTCTTAAAGTGCTAATTATATAACATTACCTTGATAATTTAATGTATTCCTAATATTGTATATCAGTATATACTGTTGAATTTCTTCCTTTCTGTATATATATTGTAAATATATTAAAATAATAAAAACAATTCTTAAAAAAAGAAGATTTGCTATACCCCCCCCCCCATTTCTGTGACTGTAGTTCTATTTACCAAAAGTTTGACACACTGTTGTGTGCTGCACTTAAGGTTTTTGGACATAGCTAAAGAAAGCCTTAACATTGTCCTTGGCATGGGAAGTTATCTTTACTTCAGTATTTGCTTTGATGGACTTAATTAGTCATCTTAGTTGTGTGTTCATTTTGATGCAAGAGTTTTTTAAAAAAATATTTTTTGGTGTTACACTTCCTAATTTTAACTATCACTTTTTTCTTTTGTTGTACAGCATGTTTAATATTCTACCAGAGTCATTTGTTTTTGGATTAGTTTTGGGCTTACTTTCTGTAGGCACAGCAGCCTCTATGCACTCACTGACATAGAGGTACAGAGATTCTGTGCATAATTCTGTACTGCCTACTGTGTTATCTGAGTTTGGATGGGCATGAAATTTTGAAAGGTTATTGCTTAGTAAAAGGTAGTTTGCTTTGGAGTAGTTTCTAACTGTTATAGGGTTTACTAGGGTTACTGAATCGATTCTTATTTTGAAGGAGACTGTTTTTTGGTCTGACCTTAACAGAAAAGACCCAACAGTTGGGAGGTGCAGCATTCTCCCATGTTTGTGAGTACTAGGTCCAGTATGTCTGTACCTCTAACAGTTGTATGCACTAACTAGTCCAGGGAGTTTGTATTTAAAAACTTTAGAAATCCCTGTGCCTGAAAATTTGGGGTCATGTAGAATTCACAGTTTATAGAGGGATAAGTAAAGTTCTCCATGAATAAGTTATTTGGTTGAATGGTGAGTGCCTACAATATGTCTAAGTATGAGCTATGGGTTTCTTAGGACATAGACACTGTGAGACTTTGTGTACAGTAATATGGATGATGATGAACTCCAGTGTGTCAGTCTGTTTAACAAACAAAAGGTATGCTTGTTATTGATGAAGATCGAGATGCCTCCACTGTTAGTTCCTGTATTTGCAGTTGCTGATCTAAATGTGTGGAAGGTACTGGGGCCTTGCACTGCCAGGGTACTACTTGTAGCTTTAAACCATGCCTTAGTAACATCACAGATGTCCACATTCTCCAAATTTTGGAGAGCTTGGAGGGAGTGGAGCATCTTGTTTAAAGTCCTGGCATTGAGTAGTAATACCTTTAGATTTCCTTGGGCAGATTTTGCTAAGTTGTAAAGTTTGTCAATTTTTATTGCCTAAAATGGCTGTGTGGGAAGGACTATATTTTAGCCAATATTCAAGAGCATAGAAGGGACAAATCCAGGCCATCCTTGGGAAATCAATGTGGTTTGTTAACCATGTCCTGCTGAGAAGTATTGTATCACCCTAGAATGACACCAAACACTGAGCCAAGTATTAAAGTCAATCATCTGTGGCATCATCCTTGGAGGAGGTATCATGCTGCTGAACACTAGGCACATAGCAACCTTGGTCACATAGTCTGACAGTTCCATCACTTCTCTCTTCATATAGTCTGGTGAGATATGTCTCAGATCATTCATACCTACTTAGACTATGACTGAATCATACGGGTACCTGTGTTACAATGACTTGAGTGTATGCATAACTTGGTGGATCCTTGCCCCTGATAGGGAATTGACCATTTTTTTCTTCATGTTCAGCCTGATGAGTAAAGTATCAGTATGTCATACAATGGAGTCGTCTTTGACTAGAGTAATGGGTAGTACACTTTTCATTTTTGTTTGTGCTGGAAGACATGATTCCAAAATTACAGACAAACATCCATCTTGCAGTTTTGTGCTGTTCCACAATCTATTGTGTACTGTAAACATTGATTGGCTAAACATTGCCCACAATAATCCTTCAGAAAACATAAACCTTTCCACCTTCTCCCAACTAACTGAAGACATCACCAGACCCCACAAAAATAACATTTGGGGCTTCACAATAGACTGGATATTAGTATCTCATCCTAACAATATGTAAATAAAAAGCAATATAACTATCATCACTGTAAGCAGACTACCTAATACCATTAGCGACCACCACCCAGCATATATCCTACACAAAACCACCCCAACCCCAGGGCAACACCAATACAAATCAATCAGAAATTTGACTAAGTTCCAACCATCCATATTTAATGAAACCTTAGCTAAAGTAAATTGGGAACCCCTCAAATCCCTGCCATTTAAAGAGACTGTTAAGTTCTTTAACTCAACATTCCTAGACATCCTAAATAGGCAAGCACCCACCCACCAAAAACGAATAAAACATAACCCTTCAAGCTAGCTCTCAAAATCCACCAAAGAAATCACGATCACAAGGGATAAAATCTGGAAATCATGGCAGAAAAACAAAGACTCTACAACTCTAATACAATGCAAACAACTCAGTAACCAAGCAAAACGTCTAATAACAATGATAAAAAAATCCCACTGCCTCAACCTACAAAACCAACATAAAAATAATCCCAAACATTCTGGTCCTCCATCAACCATCTACTACATCAAGGTTCTCAAAGCAACCCATCCCCTGACCCACACAAAACCTCTACCAAACCTGCCACCCTCTTCAGTTCCTACTTCATTGACACCGTAGCTAACCTAACCACCACCTTTCCTATGGTTAACACCACCACCACCAAGACAGCTAATGACCAAACCATGCCAGAAAACAATCCTACACACAACTCTAACCTAAAATTCTCCCCATACCCATTGCCACAATAAAAAAACTTTTACTTAAGCTTAAACCCTGTACTCTAGCCGCTGGCAATCTACCCCCACACTTACTCCAGCTAGCTGCAAACTCTATAGCTTATGCCATCAGCATACTCATTAACAGATCAATTAAAGAGTCCCTTGTCCCAGGCATCTGGAAAAAAGCATATATTCTCCCCTTACACAAAGGCGGCACCAACACAGACACCACAAACTTTTGGCCCATAGCTATTCTCTCACCCCTCTCTAAAATACTGGAAAAATGCATCCATGCCCAACCCATCAACCACCTGCTTGAAAATCAAATTCTGTCACCAGCTCAGCATGGTTTCAGACCAGGGCACAGCACCACTACAGCCCCCCTCTCCTTCCTTGATACAGTTAACCGGACACAGGATTCTGGTAAAATAATTACTTCTCTTTTCCTCAACCTCTCCAAAGCTTTCAATACCATTTCCCACACTATCCTCCTCTCTAAACTATCTACCCTCCACATTTCACCACCTACGCTACAATGGTTCAATAGCTATCTCTCCAATAGGCATCAATCCACCAAATGGCAACAGTCTTACTCTCCCATCCTCAATACTTCCACAGGGGTGCCCCAAGGCTCCATACTTGGTCCTGTCTTATTTAGCATCTTTATTAACAACTTTCACAACACTCTCTCACAGTGCTCAGTAATCAAGTATGCTGATGACTCTACAATAATATGCACCAAAAATTCCAGCTCTGAACTCCAGCAGATCACCCAGAATGCCCTCACCTCTACTAAATCTGGGATGCTTAACAATCATCTTCCCCTAAATCCAAAAAAAAAAAACTAAACTAGTAATTCTTACCCCTAAGAAAACTACTCCCCTAGATTAAAAAACTCTTCAGTATACAAGCCCAAGACAATACCACTATAGAAGTTGTCCCACACACTAAATTACCAGGCATTATTATAAATGAAAGCCTAAACTTTGACCTACACATAAACAGCCACATCAAAAACACACACCAAAAGCTCGGTATGCTGTACAAGCACCAACACTTTCTTAGCCTCTCTACTATACAAACTCTTGCAACTACATTTTTATTACCCTCTCTCCTTTATGGTGCCCTTCTCCTCACTAATATCCAAAATTCTACAAAATCCAAACTTTATATGTGTTACAACAGTATAGCCGAATTTGCCACCAAGGCCAAATTCTCATCCCACCACTATAACTCAATAAAACAATTAGGCTGGTTGGAACTCCCCCACCATCTCTCATTCACCCAGCTAACTACTGCGCACAAAATAATCTACAGACCCACAGACTGTCCTGCTCTCTCAACTCTACTTGCCAAATACCAACCCAGCAGGCAACTAAGATCTGAAAATCATCTACTTCTAAAAGTAGAAAAGCCCACCTTACCAGCTGGTCAACTGCTCTACTCCTTCACCGTCGCCAAACTATGGAGCTCATTTCCTCCTTCTATAAGAAACATGGGCAGCACCACCACCTTCAAACAAACACTGAAAAGTCACCTCAACTCTTCCTGGCTATGTACCTGCTCTATAACATAACCTCTTCCTTCTCCTTATATTATAACTAAATTCCGATGCTTTTTACTACTAGTGACCGATGATACTTTCTCCATATTTATTATTTTTTTCTTTCATCACTTGTTGATACTGGTGCAATAATGCTGATCAATTTATCTCCATTTTTACCACTCTGAATTCATCTGGCAAACAACTAAATTCCTGCTTTTATGTACATATTCTGTATATGTTACTGTAATCAAACCAACTATATTCCTGACTTATGTATATATTCTGTATATATTACTGCAACCACTATATGTAACACTGTTTCTACTTCTGTACCAATTAATGTTTAATTTTTTTTCTGCATCTATGTTCTTGTCAGAGCTTTTCTCCCTGGGCCTCCACCGAAAATAGGCTCTTTCAAGCCCAATGGACTTTCCCCGTAAACAAATGCAATAAATAAATAAATAAATAAATATTGTTCAGACATTATCATGCATGCATGCATTACATGCATCACATTCCAGACATGTTAAATCATCAGCCATTAAGAGCTTCCTTCTTCCTCTGTGTAAAGCTAACCTTTACCACGGAATGACTTCATGGCTTTTTGTTTTCTTCCTCATTTTGGATTTCACTATGCACTCAGTGGAACTTTGTGTGCATCCTGATGTTAACATTATTATTGCAGTAATAAACCTTCCCACTCAGTAGGTTATAGTAGCCCTGTTTATCCCTTACCCTACAGGATGAGACAATATAATAATGTTAAAGCATATGTTGACCATTATGGCATTCTAAATGGCCAACTAGCTGTGGAATAGAGAGAGGCAACTGAAGAACTTGGGGTGTGAATGAAATTATCCAGGCACATATACATACGTAAATGAATACATAAATAAATAAAGTTCATAGTGAGAAACATACCCAAGAAAACTCTATGATGCTGTTATGGTGGTACCTATGGAGGTTGGTGCAATGGTTAATATGTTTGCCTTACAGACACAAGGTACAGTGTTTGATTCTTACATGGGATAATTGGCTAGGCTTAAAGTGGCGCACAAGGGCAGGTAGCCTAGTACTAATCTATGAAACAATTATAATGATAATTGACTACAGCCTTGAGCATCATTTTGTGAAATTTTGTAGGACTGGAGGACAGCTAAATAATAAGTTTAAATATTACTAAAATCCATATTCTAGTAAAGGCATCCATGTTTGTGGAAGAAGAATAATTAGAATCATTCTGACATTAGAAAAGACCACCTGGTACTATTACTATCTAGTTAATTCATTAACTTAAAGCATTAATTGAGCACTCTCTCCACTCTTAAAAAGAATAATTAGCCATAGACAAGGTTTAAATCCCTGGAGCGCGTATTTCTGATACTATATGTTTTGTGGCTCTGCAGTAGGTCCATCAGAGCTCGACCAGAGGATGTTTTGAAGCCAGGCATAGATCATCTCTCAGAAGTCTATAAGAGACCAAGTATAAGGATGGGACTTTGAGGCAGTTCACAAAGGACATGTTTTTACACCATTTATTATTTTTGTGAGGAAGCTTTGTGGATGCTCCAGTTGTTGGATATCCCTGGTCAAGTACATACCGAAAGGTGCATTGTGCTCAATGATTGTGCTAATGAAGGCCAAGTACAATGGAACAATGACATCTTTGGACCTGGATGCCATACACTTGCTTATGAGTTGTGAAAAAAATTATTTCCTTACTATAGTTGACCCTTGATAGTCAAAGGCCAAGTCACTGTCCACATATGTTCCCAAATCCATGACCACAGGGTCTACTCTCTGCAGTGTATTACAAATGTAGCAATTTCCCGGGATGACCATCTTACTGAAGGTTGCTATTATACATTTCTAGCATTGAATTTTAGGCCCTGACTCTGGTACCAGTTGTAGTTTGTGTAAAGCTACCTTGGAGAGTATTTGTGCCTTTAGAGGATTCTATGACTGTGTCTAGTTTGCAATTGTCTACAAACGTGGTCAGCTAGAGGTCAATGGTGTTAGCTTTAACATCAGAGAAGAAGATTTCAAAATGGACTGTCCCAGCACCAAGCCCTGAGGGACTCTGCTATTGACTGGCCTTTTGTAAAGGTAGATTCCCCTATCTTGACTTCTATGGTCCCATCTGTGAGCCAGCTGGCTATTCAGTGAGTGACAAATGGAACTATACCTAATCTTGTAAGGTTGTCTAAGATGACTGAGTGGGGTATTATGTCAAATATCTTGACAAGGACAATGTAGGCTATATGCACTATTTGCCCTTGCCCATTGCTTTGGTGATCTACTTGAAAATGTTCACCAGGTTAAGCAGGCATGACATGCCCTTGACAAAACCAAGCACAGTTGGGTCCAGTCATAAACAAAATTAAAAACACAAACCCAGAAAAAGAAATAAAACAGAGGCTAAACAAATAACGCCAGTCGGTAAATCCAAAACTTTTACTTGGGTCCAGTATCTGAAGGTTTCCAATATCATTATTTATCATATCTATGATAATTCTTTCCATGGCTTTACATACGAGTCTAGTTAGACTTATGAGTATGTAGATACCTAGGTCTATGGATGGCCCACCCTTGTGCAAAGGGATAACAGTATGTTTGGAGGCTACTGTTAAATAATGATTCTAGTGGGCCAAATAGGTTTTGTTTCATGCTATTTAGGCAGCATCCTGGGATATTATTATAGTCCATCAATGTGGTCTTTCTAACCTTGTAGAGAGCAAAAAGGACCTGTTCCCTAGTGATAGTCGGAGGAGTTACAGTTGGGGGATTTTTTGAAGGTGTTAGGAGGCAGGACAAATTTGGAGCTGAATTTACCAGCCAGTAAATTTCCTATAGCCTCTGGCTCAGTATAGGTGGTGCCATTTACAATTAGTTTAGCACATTGATGTGTATTGGCTTTGAGGTTGCAGACATAGCAGAAGAATGTCTCATGATTGTCTTTAATCTGCCACGCTACTTTAATGTCATATTTGCCTTTGCTAGACTTTACAAGTTCTCTAATTTGCTTATTTAGCTTGATGGGGGGGGGTCTTACCTTGCTGGGTGTTGCACTTCCTAATTTTGGCAATGATTTCTTTTTTGTCTTTTGTTCTACAACTTGTTGATGTGATTTCACCAGTCTGGCTTGTTTGTGTTTGCTCTTTGCTTATGTCGGGTAGTGTAAGTGGCAGTGTTCCCTGGGTCTTGGGTGGTGCTTGAAATTTTGCCAGGGTATCACTTAAGTGTACAAAGTTAGTTTGCCTTGGAGTAATTCCTAAAAGTTCAAGAGTTACGTGGTTTCCCAGGTTTTATTTTTATTTAAAAGGAGACAGCTTTATGATCTGATCTGACCAGTGAGGACGTTACACTCAGGGGGTGCAGCATTCACCCATGATTTTAAAGACTCAGCCAATGATGTCTGCACTCCTAGTGGGTTTACAGATTGGCTGGTTTAGGGCATTTTTGCTGACAAAATACAGGAATCTTTGGGTGTATGAGTTTCAGGTTGTGTATGATTCATAGTTTACAGTGGGGTAGTAGCAATCCACCATGAGCATGGTACTGGGTTGAATGGACAATGACTTCAGTACATTTAAGTAAGTGGTATGGGTTTCCTGGGTCATAGAAGGGGGCCTGTAACTCAAAAAGATATGGTGTGGTACTTTGCTTATGTAGAGTTGTACATGGAAGTTCGTGTGTCATACTGCTTGAATTATGATAGAAATTAAGATTCCTTTACCTTTTGTCCCTGCTTGTACAGTAGCTGGTCAAAATGTGTGGAAGGCATTGTAGCTCTGCACCTCCACGGTGCCCTCCATGGGGTTAAACCATGTCTCAGTAACTAGACAGATGTCTATATTCTCCAGGGTGAGAAGAGCTTGTAGCGGGCATAGTTTTTTTTTTTAGAATCCTGGCATTGAACAGTAACAGGTTTCTATTATCCTGGGTAGGTCTAGCTATGCCAGATGGTTTATCAGGTTGACAATGCCTAAAAAAAGCACTATGGAGGGGGGTGGATAAAGTTTTAGCTTATATTCAAAAGCCTAAAGGGGACAAGTGCAGACCATCTTTGATGAAATAGAGTAGCCCGTCAATCATATTATCCCAAGTTGACACTATATTGTATCGCTTCGAATGATACCAAAATATTCAGAAAATTATTAAAGTCGATTATACTTTGTTCATATTGTGGCATTATCCTTTGAAAAGATAGAATGCTACACAATGCTAGGCTCATGATGCCATGGGACACAATCTGAGAGAGCCATCATGTCTCTCTTCATATAGTCCAGGTCATTTACAGCCACATGGACTCTGACTGAGTTATATTGATACTTGTGTTTTAATTACCTGAGCGATTTGGTGGATCCTTGCCCCTGAAAGGCAACTGAACCTGACTATTTCTGTAATAAGCCTAGTGAGTATGACATCACTATGTTTATAATGCAGTCAACTTGACCAAAAATATCAAGTTGTGGGGTGGTCTACCTTATGGGCTTAGACGCTGAGATAGTGGGAAGTGAGGCTGAATATGACACGGTGGGACTGGGAGTAGCTTTGTTAGGGTGATTTTGTTTTTGCAGAGAATGCTTATTGTAATTTCTGTGTTTAGGAGGCCTTTGAGGTTTGGATAGATTATTTTTAAGAGCTTTGGCATATATAGGTCTATGTGCTTGTCCTGCAGTGTGTGTGTGTGTGTGTGTGTGTGTGTGTGTGTGTGTGTGTGTGTGGCAGGTGTTCTGTGGTGTTGTGCATTTCTGACAAACTGTTTGGTATTTGTAGTGGCTGCATGTGAGAATCTTGCCTCCAGTGACTGTGCATAACTACATCTATCAGATTGCTTGAGAATTAGGGGGGGTGTCAGAAAACATGAGATGTTTTCTGGATAGGCTACAGAGATGGGCAACAATGCAATAATGCACATACCTTTCTTCTGACCACTCTATTTTAACCACGACATTTGGATGAGGAAGGGTGATGACTAACAAGCCCTTGTCTTATCTCATTTAAGTTCTGTGACTGAAGTCATTCAGATTTTGTTGATGTTGTTTTTCTTTCTAACTGTAAAACAGACATGTAGTGCTCAAATACAAAATATACACCCAGATTTCATTTTATTATGTTTGATTACTGTTGCCTTAATGAATTCACTTTGCAAAAGAAGCCTAACCCCATCTAACCACATTTCAATCGAAGACTAATTACTCGGGCGGCCACGGTGGTGTAGCGGTTAGCATTGCTGCCTCACAGCAAGAGGTTCTCCGGTTCGATTCTTGGCTGGGGTGCCTTCTGTGTGGAGTCTGCATGTCCTCCCTGTGGTTGCGTGGGTTTCCTCCAGGTGCTCCGGTTTCCTCCTACATCTCAAAGACATGCAGTAGGTGGATTGGACACTCTAAATTGGCCCTAGGTGTGAGTGTGTGCATGTATGTGCCTTCTGTGGAAGGCTGGGCGCCGGGCTGGCAACTCAACACCATAAAACTCCACTGCCAATCATGAGTGGACAGATGATCTGCTTTGGCTACCCCTAACTGGGAAAAGCAAGAAGAAGAAGATTTA